>NW_005354999.1:1290889-1348062 GCF_000412655.1 Myotis brandtii
CCCTAACCACCTCTGCCTGCCTGCCTGATCGCCCCTTACCGCCTCTGTCTCAGCCCCCGCCACTTCAGCTTCATTCAGAAGGATGTCCGGAATGACATCCAGAAGGTCGTTTGACTGTCTGGTCTAATTAGCATATTATGCTTTTATTAATATAGATGTCACCCTAATAAGTTCAATTAAAAAGAAAAAAAGACATAAAATACAAACTTAAGCTTCTTATTATTAGAGTAAATACAAATTTTTCTTGTCAATATTTTCTTGTCATCTATTGGCTGCCTCCAGCAAGCATCTGACCAGGTGAGGATTGAACCTGCAACCCAGGTTCATGCCCTTGACTGAGAATCAAACCCAAGACCCTTAGGTCCAAGGGCCAAAGCTCTAACCACTGGAATAAACCAGCCAGGGCAACACTGTGTTATGTTTAAAATGCTTTTCACCAAGATTTGCTTATAACTAAATTAAAGGTTATTTTTTTTGTTATTAATTCATTATTAATTTAAACAAAATTTAGTGAATAGGCCATATGCTGGAAAAAACACCAATAATTTCACGGACATAAATATTACATATCTGCAACTATAGTGTACATATTTAAATTCAAGAGTTACTGCTTGTAAACAATGTTTGGAGAATGATTAGCACATGGTCACACCACACTATATGTGATAATTGGTTCTGTTGACCCACAGGGTGAGTTTCTGCAGCTGTTTTAAGGAGTGCCCAGTGATGTTCCCAAGTGCATTAGGCCATGCCCCAGCTGTGCATTTGTTTATTCAAGGTGACTTTTGAATGCAAGTATTTACTAGACCTGTTCAGTATAAATTTAAAATTACTGTGATGGTTACTATTATAAATCTTTTTATGCATACTGAGAACTTTTCTGTGAAATTGAACTTTTCACACATATATAATTTGAATTACACAAATGTGTCAACATAAGTAAAAACAGGTAAACTAATTTGTCAATTTTTTAACATAGGCGTTTGGAAAACCTGCTTTATTATATAACGGATTTGCTCCTTTAAAGGATAGCCCCTCGCCTGAATTAGTCCACTATATTGAGGTTTTACTATAGTCCATTTAAAAACTCAGCTTGCCATTTTTCCATCATTTTGAATGATGCCAATAAAAATAAATGTACCATAGGTATATCAAGTTCACATATAAATGACTGAAGTGAAAATACGACAAATACTTGTAAAAGTATTCATGGAACTGACTTGATATTTTAAAAACTGTTAACACATATCAATAAAAAAATAGAAAAAAGTTGTATGGTTGAAATTCACCCAGTTTATTTTATATTAAGCAAAAGACTGAATAATATATGTACCTAAATAATAAAACATGATATTCATCCAGTATTCAATTTGATTAGAAAAGATCAGTTTTGAAAGGATAACTCTTAAGTATGTATGTATGTGTTTTTGTGTGTGTACATGCACACGTACACACACACACACACACACACACACTTTCCACAGCTCTTCAGATTTGCAAATAATCTTGGATTGCCTATTTTATGTTACTCTTATCTCATCCTTATAAAAGAAAGAGAAAAGGCTATCGATCAACTGAAGAGTACAGAATTAAAATTCATAATAAAACAAACAAGATGTTCTTATCTAATTGAATCATGTAGCTAAAATTACCAGAACATTTTAAGGAAACAATAAACAATTCTGCTTCTTTTTTCCTTTTCCTGAATATAAAAAAATGAATTTTTTAATATGGCTCAATTATAATGTTTAATATATAATGTCTGGTTTTATTGGTGCTCCATGCTCCTCATTTGCAATCTAATAAAGCCAAAAGCTAAGTAAGTTTTAAATGTTATGAAAAAAAGAATAATAATAGTAACCATCACAATACAGTTCATATAATTGGTTTCATTTTTATTGCACTTAATTATTATATGTGAGTTCATTTATAGAAAGAAGAAAGGGAAAAATGGAAGGAAGGAGAAAGGAAGGAACAAAGAGATGACAGAGAGAGGAAGGGAGGGAGTTTTTAACATTCATTTAATAGCTTTTATGTCCCAGGTACCATGGCAGGTTCTGGCCACTAGAAGATGAAAATACATGTGTTCTTATGTGTTATACAGTCTACAGAGAGATAAACATGGTAGTAACAAAAATGTAGCTACATATAGAATGTTGAATCTGCCTTAGCCTGATATTACCAAGATCAGAGGACAAAGCGTAAGAACTGTAGCTTGAAAATTGGCAAGCACTGATGTTGCATGCACAAGAACTAGCAAATAACAAGACATGTAACACAAGAAACACGTAAGTATAATAACTACAAGTAGTTTCGCATATATGAAACTACCATATATATCATAATATAAGTGTCAATGTGTGTCACAATCACTTGATCATAGGTATGTTGGGAAGGAATGGCGATGGGGGTGGGTGGTATAGTGATAGGCAAGGTGGCTAGGCAGAGATAAATAGGCAAGCTCAGCATAAACATATCTGCTGCTACAAGATATATTTTTCTTCCTTGCTTCCAGATTCATAGCTAGTCTAAATGTTTTGACATTGCCATATGGCTTCTAGAAAAATCAAGGTGTTGATAGATTTACATGATTCCTTAATACCTACACAGAGTCCGGAATGGAAATATACATATACATATATATGATTAGTGAGGGATGGCCAAACGACTGAACAAGCAGGCTGCGTGGGGCAACCAGGCCAGCGGGGGGGAGGGCAGTTAGGGGCAACCAGGCCAGCAGAGGAGGGCAGTTGGGGGTGACCAGGCTGGCAGGGGGAGCATTAAGGGGTGACCAGGCCTGTGGTAGGGGGCAGCTAGGAGTGACCAGGCTGGCAGGGGGGAGGCAGTTGGGGGCGACCAGGCCGGCGGGGGGGGGGGGGAAATTAGGGGCAATATGGCCTAAACTGGCAGTCAGACATCCCCTCAGGTGTCCTGGATTGGAGAGGGTGCAGGCTGGACTGAGGGGACCACCTCCGCATGCACGATTTTTGTGCACTGAGCCTCTCTTATACAGTGGGGCCTTGACTTACGAGTGTCCCGACTAACGAGTTTTTCGAGATAAGAGCCATCTCTCGGCCGATTTTTTGCTTTGGTTGCAAGCTAAAATTCAGGTTACGAGCCAGCTTCAGATACCCCACCGCTAGTTGGCGCAGCAAACGTCACAGTGAACGCCACAACATCAGCCCAGCATCATGTGTCTCACTCGTTCACTTTTGATTTGACATACGAGTAATTTGAGTTATGAGCTCCGTCACGGAACAAATTAAACTTGTAAGTCAAGGCCCCACTGTATATATAAAAGCCTAAGCGACCGTTCGACTGTTTGACCAGTAGCTATGACATGCACTGACCACCAGGGGACAGAAGCTCAATGCACAGGCTTAGAAACATGGAACAGACTGATGAATCTCAAAGGTAAGGGGTGAGGGGGGAGGGGGGAAGAGATTAACCAAAGATCTTATAGAATACTAGAGGTCTGGTGCATGGATTTGTGTACTGGTGGGGTCCCTCAGCCTGGCCTGTGGGGATTGGGCCAAAACTGGCAGTCCAACGTCCCCCAGGGGTCCCGGATTGCTAGAGGCACAGGCCAGGCTTAGGGACCCCACTGGTGCACGCTATGCACTGGGCCTCTAGTAACAATAATAACCACAATCTCTAATTTTGCTGGTATCACTCTATACCAGTTACTTTTCAAACATCGTAATTGCCCTGTGATATAGGTTTCATTTACCTCAGTTTACAGATAAGAAAAGTCTAAAAAGTGATAAGGTCCATGGCCAGGGAATATCAGACACAAGACTCAACATCCAACCACTTGCTCCTGGAGTCCATTCTCTTAAACGTTTTTATTTTGCTTTAATTTTCTAATTTGCTATTGTATTAGTTAATTTTCAAGTATAAGCAGCAATTTTGCTATGCAAATAATTTAGGAATTGCAACCTAAATAATTGTTGCTCATGTATTTATTCAGTAGATAGTTATTATCTATCACATTCAGGTTCTAAGCAAGACTGCAAAATCAGGTAATAAGATCAAATGTCTCTGTCTTCTTGGACCAGAGAATCTGACTCTGGACTATATCACAATACAATCCTATATAATAAAAGCCTAATATGCAAATCAACCAAACGGCGGAATGACCAGTAGAACAACCGGTCGCTATGACATGCACTGACCACACAGGGGCCAGACGCTCAATGCAGGAGCTTCCCCCAGGCTGCAGGCCCCAGGCAGGCAACCAGCCACCTGATTGCCCCACCTGTTGCCCCACCTGTCACCCCACAGATTGGTCCTGATCGCTGGCCATGCCTAGGGACCCTATGCATGCATGAATTTCATGAATCGGGCCTCTACTTCTATATAATATTTATGGATAATAGAGAGGTTCTCCCATCATTGGAAAGATTCATCTAGTTTTTCTAAATTTATTGTATTTTGACATTTACATTTTCTTATTTGCTTCTCCAAATATCATTTGAGCATATGAAAATAAATCTACCCTAGCATTCATAAGAGTATATATGCGGAAATTTTGGACACAAGCTCAAAAATATTGTCAAATATAAGGATGAAACATCTGTGAATGTCTGAAGTACATTTTAAAACACAGAACTATACTTTGTTACTTTCTTCTACAAAATGTGCCAGTTCTAAAAAGTTTCAAAACTATTAATAACTTTTCAAAGCTTCCCACAAAATTGTTTTGTCAGAATCCATTCATGAGGAACGACCTATATCCCTTGGTAGAATTTAATTTATGCTCCTTGCTGTGTTTTCTTTGAACATTGTTGGATTTAATTATCTGGAATAAACTGTTCCTCTTGACAAGAAATACTGTTTCTTGGTTCCGTTCCACGTCTATAGAAATTTAGAAGCAAGAGCCAATAGAAGGGGTGTGTGTTGGGAAGGGAGGGGGGGTCTTTACAGACTAAACATACAAAGAAAACAAAATTTCCATGGAACATGGCAAAAGGAGTCATTTTCTTTGTTTTAATTAGTGATTAGATGCCAAGAATGCATAAGAAAAAAATCAAATGCAATAGCCAATTCTGTGTGAGTGTGTGATTAATACTGCCAGTCAACTGAATCTTGTAAGCAGTTCAGAATGTTGTTAACTGCAATCCAGGGGAAAGCAAATTCAATATCAAACACTTCTCAGTAAAAGTAAATGGGATTCCATGGTGTTGGCAACTGTAATATGTCGGAGCACTGCTGAGCTACTTCATACATTAGCATAGTTGTATATGGACTAAGTGATGCGATATTCAAAACATACTCAAATGTAGGTACAAAATTAGATCAGAACAGTGTTTACCAGTTTCAGAGAGGGTGGCCATATGTGCTAAAAAGATAAAAGGATTTAGGCCATCAGAAAAGCAGCAAGTAGAGTTAAAATTCCCTGAAATGAAGAATGCAAGTGAATCTGTTATCTGGGGGGCACAGGTAATCCCTCACCAGCAGACTTCTTACAAAGTGCACCAAAGGCACTTTTTCCTGTTACAGATTTCTCTGCTCACTTTCCAAAGCTGGCTGTTATTCATAGTGATCAATCTTCCATATAACTATATTTATTCCTGACAGTCAAATTCCTACTCTTTATGATATTTCACGTTCTAAAACAGGGGAAAGGGCAATTTCCCACCAGGAGAGTCCCAATCTAGTGACCTGACTTCTGTGGCACTGGAAGGTCAGGGAGGTCAGGCGACACTGGGCATGCCATCTGCAAAAAAGCTTCCAGTGACACATTACCTAGTTGGCCTAACTGGCAGTTTTCTACTAATATGCAACCTATGTAACTTGGACGACTCTTTAACATAGGAGGTGGATGTTTTTCAAGGTTACTCCAAGTATGAAACACAAATCTCTTGCTTGTAATATATGGAGCTTATGAAGATGATCATGGTATGATCACTGGGTTCAAATTCCATGGTTTACAAGAATATCCATGTGCCAATACACTTGGGTAAGAACTCTTGATATTAAGTTTCTCAATTTTCTGTTACATATTAAAAGATGTTAACAGATACAGGTATGAATTATCTAAATATGCTCGAAATTATGATCTCTATCAGCCCCCAGATGGGAAAGACAAATAGTAGCATGGTTTCTACCATAAGAAAGCATTGCATATTTTTCTTCCCCTATCATTTTTTCTCTTTTAATTTTCAATTTCTCTGGAATACTTTCCTCTTTTATATTTTTATCTCTTTCAAATGTTTTCCTCTCTGATAATAAGCCCGCGATTTAGGTGCTCGATGTCACTGAACAGCTCTGACGCGAGTACACTGGTGTCAACTAAAATCTGGATGGAATTTTTAGAGTCCAGAAATAATTTTCTTGACAGTTACATTAATAATTGTCCTTACCTATATGGATTGTGCAGCCAAAAATGTCAGCATGATTACTTTGGTCTTTGAAAATGTCCTAAATTCACTTTCACATATATCAAGCAACCAAAGTATCAGGATGAAAGGAAGTCATAGCTGCTGCTCCTTCCTCTCTGATCTGATAGCAGAATCTAGAAAACTCTGAAAAATGACTATAGGTATTTGAAGTGTTTATCTTGGAAAAGACTTCAAAGAGCAAGAAAAAAAAGGGAAGGAAATGAAAATAAACAAAAAAAGACATTTTCTCTTATTATTAAATTGCTTATCAAATTGGCCAGATCCCTGGCAAGGACCCAGAAAAAAACTCATATGGCTGTTAAAAGGTAAGTGTTACATTGAGACCAGGACTTCTATACCCAGTTTCCATGTTCTCTTCATGATCATTTCCAAGAGGTCACAGCATGGTGTTTTTAGATTCAACTAATCCTAAATTGAAAGATCTGCTTTCTAATTTAATAGGGATCTGACATGCCAATTGCTCTGTGTGACAATTTTCTTTTTTGCCAAAAAGTGTAATAGCCAACTTGGAAGATTGGGGTAAACATTAAATGTGATATTTTATATAAAATCCCAGTTATAATGTCTGACAAACTCATTAGTAGTTACTGATGGTGATGATGATGATGATGATTATAATAATGATGATGATATAACTATCCCCATATGGATATATAATTCAGAACTAGAACCTCTCAGAAATTTAATCAAAGCTCATTTTTGTTTAATATGTAGAATAATTTTCTAAACAGTCAGAGATAATCATATTATATTGGTTTCAGTGTTAAACTGTGGATTTGATTTTATATTCAATGAAAAATGATATTTCTCCTAATGGAAGAAAGAAATATGATAAAATGTATGCTTTACAAAGAGTAATCTAGTGACATGGTGGGGGGTGGGTCATAATCAAAATAGAGAGGATCTATTCTGTATGCATATTCCAGAGCAGTGTGGATTTTCATTTTGTGCTTGACTGTATCCCTGTACCTTACTATCTCTGCTTGGGGAGATACTTCCCATTTATTAAGGACAAATGTCAACCAACTACATTGACTTCAGGGTATGTCCATACTATCTCAAAATAGAACTAATATATGTTTTCATTGCACAGACTATACTTCATTATGATGCAGACATTTATGTCCAACACATTATGGCATGCTAGATATTGTAGGTACTTAAAATAAATATCCACTTGTGGGATAAACAAACTGCCCAGATTACAATGATGGCACAGGAAGAAAAGGACAAAATAGGATGTTTGCAAACCTGTATATTAGGACATATTTAAAGTCTCATTAGAAACTTTACTTTTGCATTTCTTCACTAAGTTAAGTGATTAGTTTTTTTACCTTATTTTATCCATTCTTCAACAAATATAATAAAATGGAAAAATTTGTCTGGGTTCATTGATTATAATATTTCCTGAAAGACTATGAGAAGTAATATATTTGCCCATAATAGTGCATCAGAAGAAATTAAGTTCCGTTCTTATTATTTTATTGAAAAATGTGCCAAATATTAAATCCATCATAGTTTCATATAATAAAATTCATTTACTGGAGTGAGCCTTAAGTATTCTCCATTCACTAAAATTCATGGATCAGACATATGGAGGTTAAAACAAAAGAACGTCAGCAGTGGAAACTGAAATTAGAATCATGGAAGTTTTATCTCTGTCATCCTTTTATATATGAAATAGACAAAAAGGAGCTTGGTTTTTGGGTTCTATCAACTGTGACAGGCTCTGTAACTTTGAAAGTTACCTTAAAATTTCTAATTTGATGTGCTTTCAACTGTTAAATGGGATTAACGATAATTTTGAGAACTGATTGTCTTTTATTCTGCCAAGCACTATGGGCATGTCTTTAAAACTCCGTCACTATTTTTCCTCTATTAAAGGTGTAGCATTCAGTTTCCACTCTGTATTAATCATCTGTGATATTGCATATATTCTTAATTTACTCTACTAAATGAAAATCTCCTTAAGATCAACAACTAGGTCTCATTCATTTTATATCTCCTACATTCCCTAACACAATGTCATACACAATGCAGTTGCTTAAGATATATTTGATCATTGCATAAATGAATAATACAAAAAATAAAAAACGGTGTGAAGTATGACATTTTTCTACTAATCAGAAACTGATGAAAATAGCTATTGTGAATGCTTAGAAATAAAATTCATTGTTAAGATAAACTACCCAGATTACAAGAATGATGCAGAAAGACAGAATACATTCGGTCTGCCTGTATATAAAGGTGTATACATAAGAAATATTGCTTTAAACCAACTTATCTAGATAATTTGTTCACACTTCGTTCTATTTATTACTTATATAACACTCTGCGCCAGGTGTTGTCTGAAATAACATTTTTCACTCATCTAATAATCATAGCAAACCTATAGGGTATAGGTGTTAACTATAATTTCCTTTTTATGGATGAAAAAATTGCAACATAGAGATTAAATAAATAACATGTCCCAGATAACAGAGCTTATAAATATCAGAGCCAGAACTTGAATTCGGACACAGGATCTTCAGTTTCTGCTGCCCTAACCATTATATTATATAATTCTTCTGATATTTGCAAGAAATATATTAAGGTTACAGTAAGAACCACTGATAGGAAATTTATTTTTTTAGTATTAGTGGCAACAGAACATATTTTCATCCACAAATCTTATCCCAAGAACATGTCTGTTCCTTTTCCCACAGGTGCTTAACCAAATCTTACATTTCATCATAAGATAAATTTTGGAAACCATTCGGTCTCATTTAGAATTGCTCGATGGTAAGTCCATGTGATCTGAGTTTGCTCCTGCAGTTAATCCTCCCAAGTTATTGACTTTATTTCAAGTTATCCTACATAAAGGAAACAGCATTGCTGACATGGTGCATTTATTCATGTTTCATTTCTTTTCCACATACTAGAGAGCTAAAATAGCGTTTCATGATTAAATTTTAGAATGCATTGCTTCAGCATGTTGCTTATTTATAATCCAAATAAAAGCCTTATTTTTTAGTTATCACAAGTGTGCTTAATAAAATTAGTGATACAAATCTAGTAGGTGTGTTTTTCTTTTGTTTGTTGTTTTTGAAACCAGAAAATGATGGTAATAACTAAACAAAAACTGATGTCACATATCACCAACACACTAACACTAAGGGGATTCCTGCATGGTGTCATTCAGAAAGAGGGCGAATTATTCCAGAAGAAATATCTTAGAAGCAAAAGGAAAGATGGCTATTTTTTTAATTTCCCCCCTAAGGATGACATTTAACTAATATTATCTAGAATGGTAGGAAAAAAATTAACAAGAAATGGATGTCTTAAAGCATTTGCAAACTATCTAACAATGACATTACCTGGATGATTTGCTATAACATATATTCTTGGGATCAAACCTCAATGGTTCAGATTGAGTTGGTTTTGAGTGGGGACTGAGAACGTGCATTTCTTACAAGTTTCCAGGTAATGCTGCTGCTGCAGGTCTGGGACTCTGAAAATCACTGAGTTAGAATTGTAATTTTATCTTGGAGCTCTACTGAGGAAAGGCCACCAAACTTTAATAACTTTCTCTTTCCAAACATGAAGAAAATGTAGGCGATCTTGTAAATAAGACCTATGAAATATTTATATTCTCTCAATGAATCATTTGCATTTTTAAGGTCAGTTTAGGCATTATAACATTTCATACATTTTAAAAATCCATTTTATAGTAGCTGTAAACTACTTTTGATGATGTAGCAGACCTTCACAGCTCATAATTGTATTAAACAGGTTGTAAATATTTTGGTTTAGTTTTGGTCATTTAAATATGTTCCTATACTCTAAAGGACCAATAGTTCTCTTTTGTAGTTATCAATAAGATGTCAAAAAACACCTTATTGTGTTCAGCAATTTGTTAATTTATTATATAAATATACTATAATTATATACTATATTGAACCTGTACCTAGTTATCCAGTGCCGGTGTTACATGAGTGAAAATATAACAATAAATAAAATGTCTCACATGTAACTTACAATAAAGATTTAAAATAATTAAAATATATTTGAGGTAGTATAACTGATAAAGAGGAGTAAACAACATAGATAATGTAAAATGTCTAGGATGCTGCAATTTCAGAGAGGATATAGAGCAGAGGTGTGGAACCTTCTTTCTGTCAAGGGCCATTTGGATATTAATAACATCATTCAATTAATATAATTCACTTAATATAAATGTATGTTGCTATGGAAAAAGCTCCCAGATTTATTGAGTTTTTGAGTCCCACCTGCAGGGCCAGACCAAAGGATTTTGAGGGCCTTGGGTGGCCTGCAGGTTGGATGTTCCCCACCTCTATT
The DNA here is from genome assembly GCF_000412655.1 of Myotis brandtii. Classification (NCBI taxonomy): domain Eukaryota; kingdom Metazoa; phylum Chordata; class Mammalia; order Chiroptera; family Vespertilionidae; genus Myotis; species Myotis brandtii. Next base: position 1,301,632 of record NW_005354999.1, read on the forward strand.
TTATAGTGAATCTCCTTTTTCGGATTTCCGCCCTGATAGTATTTTCCTTCCCAGGATGTTATTTAAATGGAATCATAGAGAATGTAGATGTTCAGTTCTTGCATCTTTCCCTGAGCATAATAAATTTAAGATTCATCTACATTGTTTAATGTGTCAGTAGTCTTTTTTTTCCTGAATAATATCCCATTGTATGTATGTAACCCAACTTGTAAAACCATTCAGCAGTTGAAGGACATTTGAGTAGTTTTCAACTTGGGATAATTTTATTTTATTTTATTTTTTGGGTTTTTTTTTTGTTTGTTTGTTTTTAATATATATTTTTATTGATTTCAGAGAGGAAGGAAGAGGGAAAGAGAGAGAGAAACATCCATGCTGAGAAAGAATCATGGATCGGCTGCCTCCTGCAAGTCCCCCACTGGGGATGGAGCCCACAACCCAGGCATGTGCCCTTGACTGGAATCAAACCTGGGACCTTTCAGTTTGCAGGCCGGCGCTCTATCCACTGAGCCAAACCTGCTAGGATCAACTTGGAATAATTTTAAATAAAACTCCTATGTATATTTATGAAAGTTTTTTGTATGGACAGATGTCTCTATTTCTCTAGGATAAATACTAAAATGTATGATTTCTAAGTCATATAGGAACAAGCTACAATTGTTCAGTTCCTCATCAGCACTTGGCATTAACATTTGTTTTTCTTTGCCATTCTAATAATGTGTAGCGGTATTTAATTTTAATTGCATTCCCATAACGACTAATAATGCTGATCAACTTTTCTTGTGTTTATGTGCCATCCATATCTCCTCTTTCACGAACTCTGTAAACATTTTTATCATGTAGTACTTTTAAATTTCTGAATCAGTATAGATGTGGATGTTTTCAAAAGCATTTTGCTAGCTGATATCTTCTGTTACAAGTATAATTAATGTTTTTAAGTCAAAATTAATCCAATAATTAATATTACATTGTTCTGACAAATAGTTCAGATCTAAGTAATTACTAAAGTTAAAGTAGAAAGGAGGATATATATATAAGAGATCAGGAAACACAACTTTTAAAATTTTAATAACTGATCAAATTAGCTAGTTATAATTATGTAAAAATGCCTTTGATTCCTATTTTGCATATTTGGGCAAACATAAGAATTAAGCACAACAGTTAAACGTATCATGTGTTTTATACATTTCACACTAAACTGCTACAAACTGTCCTCTAAGTACTGGCCCTGGAAGTTTCTCTGACCCTCTTTTGCCTCAGCACCAGTGAAAAATTGTATTCCACTTATGTTAAACTAGAGGCCGGGTGCATGAATTCATGCATGGGTGGGGACCCTGGGCCAGGCCGGTGATTGGGGCCGATTGGGGCCAACTGGGAGGAACCACAGGAGGTTGGCCAGCCTCGGGAGGTTGGCTGTAGGAGCGCACTGACCACTAGGGGGCAGCTCCTGTGTTGCCGTCTGTCCCCGGTGGTCAGTGCGTGTCATACCTACCAGCCAGTTGTCCGGTTGTCCGGTCATAACAGTCACTTTGGATTGGGCTGAAACCTTCAGTCCGACATCGCCTGCAGCTCCTACCTACTGCTGCCACTCATCCCACCCCACTGCCCCTGCTGCAGGCTCTCACCCAATCAGTCCCGATCTGGAGAGGCTCGAGCTGCACAGCAGTGCTCGCCAGCTATGAGCCCTGCATCTGGTGCCCTCCCGAGGGGAGTGGCCTGTGGGATCGGGCTGAAACCTGCTCTCCAACATCCCCTGAGGGGTCCAGATTGTGAGAGGGCACAGGCCAGGCAGAGGGACCCCACTGGTGCATGATCAGGCCCGGGAGGGACAGTGGTAGGGCTCCAGGGCGTGTCTGGCCCATCTCGCTCAGTCCGGATCAGCCGGACCCCAGCAGCAAGTGAACCTACTGGTCAGAGCCTCTGCCCCCTGGTGGTCAGTGCACATCATAGTGATTAGGGGGAGGAAGGAATAAAAAAAAAAGTGGGAAATTTTTCTACAAAAAGTTACTAAGAATATTTATAAATCTTAACCTGTTACATTAAACATTTTAATACCAAGAATAAGCCATAAATGTTAATAAGTAACAGGAATTAACATAATAAAACCAGGATATATCCATGAAAAGATTAGTCTGAGAGGCTTTGCTTCCATAAAATATACAGTTTATGGATAAATTATAAGAAACATACTGTGAAATGTATTACCAAGCTTGAAAGAATATCCAAAGGCAAACACACACTCACACACACACACACACGTTGTTAAATTAATACATGTAAAGAAGCACAGAATTTGGGCTACTTTGTAAGAAATAACAAATATCAAAAACCTAGAATCTCAGCATTTTAATAACATAAGGGGAATAGTAGTCTCAGCCCTGTGTTTGCATTCCTTGCACAGTTAAAACAGAGGCACTAAAACAAGCTGAGATACTTAAAATGGGTAAATACACATAATGAAAGATTGAGCTGCAGGAATGAGCTATGAGAAATTGACTTACAAGCAAAAATAACCTATAAGAAATACTATTTATAAAAAGATTAACAATAGAAATAATAATATTGTTTGCCAGAATTTGTAATCATAGACTTTCTGTCTCACGACTCTCATGCATTAACATGTATGATCACATTTAGGAATCCCTAAACTGAGAAAATCAATTAAAGCAGACTCAGGTAGTGAACCTATAGCAACCTCTAATTTTCTTTAAGATAACATCATGACCAATGCAGATTCTTCAGTATTCCAAAAGACTAAGTTTAACACATTTATATTTAAATAACCAAACATGAAGAAAGAAGCCGCCATGAAAAAGAGTAAGAAGAAGAAAACATAATCAATAACAAAAAATAAAGTGTAAGTATTCGGGAGCCAAATTTCATATATCATGTTATGGGATTAACAATATAAGTGGGTTATATATTAAAGAGACAAGGACAAAGCATTATATGTATACATATTAAAAAACAAGTAACAAAAGGCTATGGTACAGAGATAAATTTGAAAAGAACCAATAGAAAGTCTTAAAATAACTAAATATTAAAACCTAATGGATACATTAAATAACTAATTAGTCAAAGAGAGAATTCATAAACTAGAAGCCATTAAGAAAATCTCTACAGATATTTATTGACAAGAATATGCAATAACTTTGTGAAAGATATCATTTCTTTCCAAATTGATAGGTCAAGCAAATTCTAATTAAAGCCCCAACATGTTTATAAATTATGAAATTTGGTAGTTTGATACCCATGATGTAAAATTTATTATCCATTGTCCATTATAGAAACAAAATCTATGTGATTTAGGATTGCTATTTTAATTAATCAACATGTTAATTTGTAAAAACCTTTATCCATTATTATTTGAAAAGTCAAGCAATCTTTTCCTGCATATGTTCACTTTTCATTTATCTATTAACTACTATGTGCCAGGCCCTTTTTTGTCAATGGGTGTCAACATGCAACAATACTGACAAAAATGTTTTACCTTTGTGGAGAGTGTATTATGGTAAAAATGAGACCAAATAAAAAATTATTTTCAATAGATTACAGTATAATATTAGGTATATGTTAGAATGTAATGAGTTGTATGATAAAATTAGAGGAAGGCAAGGGGGATTAGGGATGCTCAGAGGATTGGCTACAGAATCCCATAAGCACTTGCAAGATAATATCATCACTAGTTTAGAACAGCTCTTCAATTTTCAATACATTTCTTTATGTTCTTGAACAATTCATTGTTAGAGATTAAGACAAAGTCCTCGGAGACCATCAATTTAAAAAGTGTTTTTAAGTTTCAAGCTTTTCATTCTATTCTAAGTATGCAAACCTCCCACAAAATGTTTAATATAGGTAATTAAAAGTCAGTGTCCCAGATGTCTGAAAATAATAGAAAAATCTAAAGGTATATTTATGTTACATGAGAAAAGCAACATAAATTAAAATTGCTCATTAGAAGACTTGATGATCTCCAGGTGTGTGAGTGGTTTTAGTGGGATCATATGAAATTCAGGTCCTAAAACTATGCATTTCCATACGATTGGAATTCCTGTAAATTGAAAAGTGAACTGAATTTGGGACTGGTAAGTAAGTGAAGACAATTATAAGAGCTTTAGTCGCTTAACTTGATTTAAAAAAATAATAACAAAAAAAAAAACACGAAAGAAAAAGAAGTAGCAGCAGGGGTGGGAGGGGTTTTACATAAAATGATTATCAAGGATCACCTCCCATACCTTTTATATATTCTCATTAATGTAAGTCTTAAACATTTAATTTATAAATTCTTCCTATACACCAGTCACTGTTGTTTGTGGTATGTGAGGACTGGGAGCTGGGCCCAAGGAGCTTTCATTTTTATTTTCATACTCAATGGTTTCTTGGAATTTCCCATATATATTGTACAAGGTCCTAAATAAGCTGACCTGCCTTCTTGTTTGAGCTCATCTCTATTCATTTCCCTCCTCATCCACACTTGGACACAAATCTTGTTGCTATCTGTGAACAATTTTTTTTGTCCATATACTAGGGCCTTATATTCTTTCATTATACCTCAGTAAAATATAATTTCAGTAATGTGTTTTCTCTCACCCTTACTAAAATGAATTGCCCATCACTATCTATCCATTTAGACTGGTTTGATTTTCCAGATGGAATTTATCATAATACCTAAAATTATATTACATATTTATTTGGCCTTTAGGATATAAGAAAACAGAACTGAAATAAGGAATATATTATTAAAATTTCTTACCACTATGCACTAATTATTCACAGAAATTGGACTAAAGCACCAAAACTAACAAAAAATATGGTTTTCCATCATATGATTATGATACGATCTGACATATGCAATAAATCAAAGAAATGAATACCTCTTTCCATTGTGATAAGGCAATATTGCCAGGTTATAGGACTTCATAAATTAGGACAGATGATGTTGACAGTAATAAAATGTTGAAATAACTGAGGAGAATGAAAATTAACCACCTAATCAGTAATTATTTGTAATGTCTCTCCTCTTTTTATTATGTAAGATTTTATAAAACTTACAATTTGGCGAGAGAAAAAATGCAAATCATAGACAAACAAGAAAAACTCTTCTTATTTACTTGACATTCTGGAAACTATGAAAATTGTGGGTAGGAGAAATTTTCAGGATTGGTAAAGGTAATAATTTTCTGAGCTGACTATTAAGTTTAAAAATTACTCAAGATTTTGAATGAAAAGTTATCTTCATTATTCTTTGATGTTGGACATTTTACTGCTTATTAGAATCTTCCTTGGTATCTGGAGAAATCATATAACAAAGATGCAGAACTTTCTCATTACATAGAACAGAATAGGAAGTTTACATAAATAATGACCAGGACATTGAAAACTCTGGCTAAAGTCAGTCTTTAGGATATTCCAGTAATTTATATTCTCCAAATAATCACTATTCCCAATTTCCATAAAAAGTTGAGTTACCTAATGTAAGCTGAAAATCAAATCCAAATCACTGCAAGTTTCAAATGCATTTTATCAAATCACAACAATGCAGTAATTCCGAGGAGAGGGAACTCAAAAAAATGTGTTAAGATAGAAAGAGAATGCTTACCAGGAGTATCTGAGAGGATCAGGAAGGAGGCTGGGACAATAACAAAAGGAAATTAAAAAGAAGTGACAGAAGTCAAGTCAAAGAGGACCTGTTCCCTGACCAGGAATCAAACCATGACCTTTTGGTTCATAGGTTGATGCTCAACCACTGAGCAACACTGGCCAGGGTAAAAGGGGAAATCTTCACAACTTTTCTCATAGCAAATTCTAATGTAAACTGAGCATTTACATAAGCAAAGAGATGTACCTTTATTTAATATATTCTTTAAAAATAACTAAGAGTTTGATCTATGATTTACATTAAAAATTGTGATAAATTTCCTAAGCTATATGCAAAGGTACTGATAAACAGTCTAAACAAGAGTTTGTTATCACTTTTTCAATAACTCCGCAAGTTTTTTCACAAAAGTCCATTGGGAAAATTAGTGAAAAATGTCACACACCATGCTGACAGGGAAATTTAACCCTAAGTGTTCTGCAAATATAATAGATTGTAAATATATAGTGTCTATAAATATTAATGTGAATGCAAAGCCTGGGTTTGAAGTATAGTGTTCCTAGGATATTTCCTTAAATCTGAAAAAAAATTAATAACAAAATTGTCATCTCCTAGACTCTCCTTAATAATAACTGTAAGATTAGTGCAGATAATAAAAAGAAATAATTAAATCCTTCAAATTTCCCAGAACTCAAGCACTTATTTTTAGGAATTTATTTTTTTAAATGAAACAATGACGTCATGATCAATTTAAAATGATTCACTTACAAGATATCATGCCATTCTAATTCCTTTTATTTAGTTTTGTGGGGTTTTTTTTAAATCTTTATTGTTGAGAGTATTACAAATGCCCTTCTCCTTTTCTCCCCCTTGCCCACCACCACCAGGTTACAGCCCCACCCCAGGCCTTCACCACCCTATTGTCTGTGTCCTTGCATAATGCATATATGCAAATAAATTTTTGATTAATCTCTTCCAACCCCCAACTCCCATTCCCTCTGAGTTTGGTCAGTTTGTTCCAGGTTTCCATGTCTCTGGTTCTATTTTATTCATTTATTGTGTTCATTAGATTCCACATATAAGTGAGATCATGTGATATTTATCTTTCTCTGACTGGCTTATTTCAGAACTTCAAGCACTTTTTTTAGGAATTTATTTTTTTTAAATGAAATAATGTCATGATCAATTTAAAATGATTCACTTACAAGATATCATGCCATTCTATTTCCTTTTATTTAGTTTTGTGGGGTTATTTTTATCTTTATTGTTGAGAGTATTACAAATGCCCTTCCCCTTTTCTCCCCCTTGCCCACCACCACCAGGTTCCAGCCCCACCCCAGGCCTTCACCACCCTATTGTCTGTGTCCTTGCATAATGCATATATGCAAATAAATTTTTGATTAATCTCTTCCAACCCCCAACTCCCATTCCCTCTGAGTTTGGTCAGTTTGTTCCAGGTTTCCATGTCTCTGGTTCTATTTTATTCATTTATTGTGTTCATTAGATTCCACATATAAGTGAGATCATGTGATATTTATCTTTCTCTGACTGGCTTATTTCGCTTAGCATAATTCACTCCATGTTCCTCCATGCTGTTTCAAAGGGGAATATATCCTTCTCTCTTATAGCTGGATAGCATTCCATTGTGTAAATTTACCACAGATTTTTTTTATCCATCTATTGATGGGAAATATTGTTTTTCACTCTCTATATCACATCTCAGACACTTTGACTTAGCTGACTTCCTGTTTCCAGCATTTTGATTTTGTTCATATTCCTGTGTCTTACTTGGTAGATCCATTCTTACCCTTTATCACTGTCCCCAACTCCAAATTGTAACTAACCTTTAATAACCAACCTCATGCCAAGTTTTCCATAATGCATTTTCAGATCACCCAGAATAAAATCTCTATTCTACTTTTTCTAAATATTCAGGACATTTTATCCATCATTTTCTGATGCATGGCTCCTTTTCTACCAAATCTTGTTATTTATCTCATGGATTATTTCTTTTACTAGGCTTTATGTACCTAGAAAGCAAGGATCAATGTCTCATTCATCTTCCTACTCTCTAAATCACCAAATAATGTTCTTCACATAGAATTATCTCTAATAATTATGTTCTGAATGAGTAAAAATATGATAAATATTCTTTACTCTTTTTAGGTTTTTCCCCCATTCATTCTTATTCTATCTCCCATAGTTAATATACAGTATATGATTATAATTGTGAATCTAGGTTAATGTATTGAAATTAAGATAAATAATGATATTTCCATGTTTCTTTCATTTATCAGTAAATAATTTTGATTTTTAATTCATTTTTACTTATATATTTTAGAAATTCTTAAAAACAAATATACCTTGCCCTACCTGGTTTGGCTCAGTGGATAGAGAGTCAGCCTGTGGACTGAAGGGTCCCAGGTTTGATTCCAGTCAAGGGCATGTACCTTGGTTGCGAGCACATCCCCAGTAGGGGGTGTGCAGGAGGCAGCTGATCGATGTTTCTCTCTCATCGATGTTTCTAACTCTCTATCCCTCTCCCTTCCTCTCTATAAATAAATCAATAAAATATATTTTAAAAAAACAAATATACTTTAATACTGCCCATGATTACTGATTTCCTACTATAGTGATTGTGAAGGCAAAAAATATAAACATACGAGGGCATATATAATGTAGACCAAAGCAGAAAAGATATACCAAAATAATTTTTGTTGTTTGAAATTAGATGCATATGTGATATATGACTTAGTAGATCAGGGATATAATAAGACTTAATCCTGCAGAGGTTGGAGTTACTGTAAAGCAAGCATATTTGACTGACAGAACTTTGAAAAGGCTCAGGAATTGGTAGCACACACAAAAAGCTATACATCATGCTTGTCTCACATATTTACATATGTTTAAAGCTTCTCTTGGTCAGAGTTTGATCTCCACATTGCCTTCTGAAACAAACACAGTGTTGCAAAAACAGTGGTCATTAAAAATTTGTTATGTCTTTGTACTTTTTAAAAATTTAATTTTAGAAACAACATTGGGTTGGCATTTAATGGACTTCAAATCATGTCTGCCAGTTCCTGTAATGTTTTCTTCTCTCTGTTTAAATTTTCCCTTTTTGAATGATTCACCTATTACTTCACAAAGAAAAATATATTAGATACTATATTAGAAAATACTTTGGAGAAGAGTTGAAGATCTTAGCAAAATTGAAGTACAGGTTGACATATTAATTTCTTTCTACATGACACTCAATTCTGTAGTTTGGTCTGTGCTCTCACAATAAATATAACCTGATATCACCCAGTTCTCTACTACTTGTCTTATAAAGTGCTCAGAAGTTAGTCTCATATTCTATATCAATTTTTGCTGTGCAACTGAAATGTAACTCTATCCTTTTCAAAAGTAGTGAATACCAAATTCCCATGTCTACTTGCTTCTTATCAAATATTTTATTCCGATCAATAAATTATGTGACCTGGATATGTTTTTGTCAAGGTCTCTCATTCTGTCATTTCAAATGTCATTTAATTTAGGCAACTATTGTTGTGAATGCTCTCGCTTTCTCTCTCTGACTGTCTCACTGACCTCTCTATCCAAATTCTATTTAGTAGCTGCCAACCTTTTCTCTTTTTCTAAAAGTGATTCTCTCACTGCTTGTTTAGCTCAGTGACGTAAATATATCCCAAAGGTATCACACACAGATGCACACACACACACACAATTATTCTTTCTGAGAAAATTATTTCTTAGATTTATAAGTAATCTATAAATCTAAGAGTTAGATTTATAAGAGTTAATTGAAGTCAACCTCATCTCCCTACCCATCCATCCCAATCCTTCTGCATCAATAGTCTGCAGATAGAAAATATCAACTCAAAATCAATGAATTTACTCCTAATAAAAAGTAAAGTGCCATGTCCAGTGTGGCTCAGTGGGTTGGGCGTTGTTGCATACACTCTTCACAAGCACTAACTCAGATGGGCCACAGAATTCCAGAGGATAACATTAAAAATAAAAACTAGTTGATTTTAGATATGATGATACCTTTTTAGATACAACTCCAAAGACACAATCCATGAAGAAATAATCAATAAGCTGGACTTCATTAAAATTAAGAACTTCTGCTGAGTGAAAGACACTGTCAAGAGAATTTGAAGACAAGCAACAGACTGAGAAAAAGAATATTTGCAAAAGATACATCTGATAAAGGACTGTTTCCAAAATATACAAAGTCTTAAAATTCAAAAAACAAACAAAAATTGATTTTTAAAATGGGCCTAAGATTGCAACTGACCATACACCAAAGAAGCTATATAAATGCTCTACATCATATGTCATCAGGAAAATGCAAATTAAAACAGGATACACAACCATTAGACTCTCGAAAACCTGGCACTCTGTCAAGCCAATTTCTGGTGAGGATGTGAAAAAATAGGAACTCTGGGACAGCCACTGTGGAGACAGTTTAGCAGTTTCTTATGAAACTAAGCATACTCTTATCTACAATCCAACAATAACTCCACTTGGTACTTACTCAAAAGTATTGAAAACTTATGTCCACACAAAAAAACCTACCCATGATGTTTATAGAAGCTTTATTCATAATTGTCAAAATTTAGAAACAACCAAGATGCCATTCAGTAGGTAAGTAGATAAACTGCAGTACATGCAGACAATGGAATATTGTTCAGCACGAAAGAGAAATGAGCTATCAAGCCACAAGAAGACAAGGGGGAACCTTAAATACCTATTACTAAATGAAAGAATCCAGTTTGAATAGGCTACTCACTGTATGATTGATTCCTACTGTATGACATTCTGGAAAAGGCAAAACTATGGAGGCAATAAAAACATCAGTGTGTGTCATGGGTTGGGGGGAGGGGAAGGAGGAGGAATAAATAGGCCGAGCACAGAGAATTTTCATAGCAAACTATTCTGTATGCTATTATACTGATTGATATATGTCACTATACATTTGTCCAAATCCATAGAATGTACAACAAGAGTGAAACATAATGTAAACGATGGATTTGGGGTTATTATAATGTGTCAATAAGGCACTACTCATGGTAATAATGCACTACCCATGAGTGATACTGATAGTGCAGGAGAGCTATGCATGTGTGGCAGCAGAGGGTGTAAGGGAAATCTCTGTATAATCCTCTCAAATCTATTATAGGCCTTAAACACCTTTAAAAAAGTTAAAAAAAAAGAACATGATTTCCAATTGTAGTTCAATTCTCAAATATTTTCATAATTTAAACACCAACACCAATCACTTTCTTTCCACTAAACGTTGAGATAAATGACTGGTCTTTAGTCAGAATGTATTTTTATATTACGGTCATGAGACCCAATCTCAGTGAACATTATGAGGCACTAGCTGAGATAATGATGCCAACTCGCCCCATCTGCCCTATTCATGGAAAATTTTCCAAATAAGCTATAAAAATATATTATTCTATATAAGACCTGCTTAATTTTTTAAGTAGCAATTTTTAAAATTTGAGACATTTCCAATCAGACACTAAAAATGAATATCTCAACGTATCATCAGTTAACATTCATTCATCACATTTGGAGAATGTGTAATATCATTATCACAAATGAGTTACATGAATATTGCTGCCAAAGGGAGCAGTGAGTTGTAAATTTTTAAAATTATCCTGTTGCCAGGGCTGATTCCTGGATTTGCAACAATGAATTAGAAAATATATTGCCACCATTTTTTAAAGTAACTTTTAAAAAAATATTCAAAAGGAAAAAGTGTTAGCATCTTAAATCAGTATATATATTTCACTGTCACATAACATACCTGGATAAAATATGATTTCCAGCAAATATCTACATCATATGAATCCCCCAGAGTATTGTCTTTATCAGGAGGTAGAACAGAAAGTAATAAACACTTTCCAAGTAGAGCACAATGTTAAAAATGACTTTTCAAAAATGATTTCACCTATATGTGGATCTAAAGAAAAAATATAAATAAACAAATGAAACAAAAACAGACACAGATATAGAGAACAGACTGATGGTTGCCAGAAGGGAGGGAGGTGTTGGGGGACTGGGTGAAAAAGGCAAAGTGATTAAGAAGTACTGATTGGTAGTTACAGAATAATCATGGAATGTAAAGTAAAGCCTAGGGAATATAGTCAATAATATCGCAATAACTATATATAGTGCCATGTGGGTACTGGAAATATCAGGGGAATATTTGTAAAGTATGTGGTTGTAGAACCACCATGGTTGTATACCTGAAATTAATACAAAATAATATTAAATGTAAACTGAAACTGAAAGAATATTTTAAATTTTTTAAAATAATCAAAATTGTTACAAGCACTCCAGTCACTTTTTTAACCCAAATTTAACTGATAAATTGATGACAATATACCTGTTATGACTTAAGGGATTCTGTCAGGGTCCCTCTACCAAATTTAATCCCATGTGAAAGAAACAACTTGTTTCTGGTTTTTTTAAACAAGATCCAGGACTCTGGCAGGAAAATCACAGAGTTTGAAGAGGTTATTGTGATACTCCAAATGACTGGCATGTGCCCAACAGGAGGTGGAAAGATGGAAAGGGAAGGAAAATGTTGAAGGCTCACCATCCCTTTCTATCATCCCCTTTAAAATGGTTGCATCACAGATCTGATTTTGAGTAACTCTATGTCAGGTGGAATGCATAAATGGGAGAGAAATGGGGAGTGGATAGTTTCTTAAATCTTCTTAGTGTCATCAAGGAGTGATGCCATCAAAAGTCAGCCTAGCATATCTGCATCCTAGGTTTGGTTCAACCATATTTTCTTTAAAGTAAAGGATGCATATTAGATACTTGAGTATAAATCCAGCACCACTTTAAAGTAGGCCTGTGTGCCTGTCTTTATTCAGTGTAGGCACATCCAAGGACACTGGATAACTAGATTTTCTCCTCTATTAGCAGGCTATTGCAGTATCAAGTGATTTGCCTGCTTGATTCTATTGATTTTGTATCTTAACAGCAGGTAGAAAGAATCAATGTGAAAAGGTCAGCATACCAAGGGAAAGACTGCAAATCTTAGACCAATTGTTGTAGTAATGAAAAATACTCAAAGTCAATGACACCGACACACTAAAGCCAGTTGAGCTTTCACCACCTCACTTGAGTCCTGGCCACTGCATGTTAATTACTGAGTGACGTTTATATTACACTGCCACACGGTCTTATATAATGACTCTGTATATCCTGTTTTACACAGTCACCTAACTTTTTTTAAAAAATTCTGTGTCTTGTAACTGCACTGTGGGAGTTCTTATGAAATTTTTACAATTAGGTTTTACTCTCAACGGAATACAAGTCTGCTTAAGTTCAAAGGCCTTCATTTTAGGCAAAAACTTAACCATCCTACTCAAATAGCCCCCAAAACCCTCTAATTACCCAGAGTAGGAATGAGAATGTGTTATCAGTCAGGGTCTGAGCAGATGGCACATTCAAATGATTAACTGATAAAACCTTAACTAAGGGGCTATTAAGGGAGTAGTTGGCAGGATTACGAGAACAACTTAGGGTGGTAAAACAACAAGGTTCAGGCAATAGCAGGAAACCTCATTACCTACCCTTACTGGTAGACTTAAGGTACATGAAAGAGGCAGAGCATGATGACACCAGAACCAAATGGAGGTGAAGACCTGGGGAACAGCATCCGCCCCACAGGAGCTATGTTCTAAAGCATGACTTTCCCTGGTGGCACTTCCCACTCTCTAAACCCAATAGAAAGCCAGACAGCCAGGGAGAGGAAAAATGCAGAAGAAATTTGATATAACAAACTTAAAATAATCTGCACAGAGCGATAGAAAGAGAAAAATACCACTTTGAGTTATTTTCGAGAAATCAAAAAGTAACAGGTGAATATTCATACCGCAGGAATAACGGATTTGCTTATAGTTGTTTCCCCAAAAACAAGCTAGAAAGGCTAGACATTAACAAAACAGCTAACAAACAACAACAAAACCACACATCTGTTTAAAGGCATTGAAGAACTAGCAAGTGAGCCAGTGCTGAAAGAGTCAAGATCCTGGGAGAAGGGGAACTCACGAGGAGAGCCTGCTATCATAGGCCATGCTTCCCTACAAGGCATATATCTGTTTCTAACCTGAGGAAGAGATGCTGAGAAGCAGAATGGAATAAAGTTTGAGACAGAGAATCTTAACAGAGTTTATCTTAATTTCTTCAGGCTAGTAGCTGAAATCCAGAAGTCCAGGGCTTCTAAGACAGTCAAGGTTAATTACATAAGATCCCTCAGGGAAATGAAGATCCTGTAAGGGAGCTCTGTACATATCTCCTCTAGGTACTCACCAATTCATAAGCAGTGCAAGTACAGAAAAGCCATAAAGAACCTAGAAGTGAAGAAGTGAATATTTAAATGTAATTTTCAATAGTCACAGAGTACTGGGAAATTAAGTGTGGCATATGGGGTTTGCCAGTGAAAAGGTTTCTAAAAAATTCCCAGGACTTTCACTTGGGATTCCTGAAAATACATAACCCTTGTGGTAATACGCCCGGTCTCATAAGTACTAATGAATCTTGACATAGATAAAACTTGGGTGGTACCAAAGTGATACATCTCTATGTTAACTACATGCTGAAGGTAACATCTCATCCAGAGCCCTTACAGTTTCATGAAAAGTTAACAAGCATAGCAAGAGATATATTAAGAGAAAAAATAAGTAATAGAATTAGACTCAGAGGTGATACACACGTTGGAATTGTCCAACACAAATGTTAAAATAATTATAATATGCTCAGAAAATAGTTGGCATTATATTAAATTTCACCAGAAGACTAGAGTTTATAAAGGTGCCAAATTTCAACTTTAGGTTTGAAAAATACAGTAATTGAAGTTATAAACTTAATAGGTTATATTAGACAAAGGACAGGCAAAATACAGCCTATGGGTCAAATTTAGCATATTCTTTGTTTTCATAATTAATTTTTTGTTAGAACACTATCATATTAATCTGGTAACATATTCTCTATGACACTTTTTGTGTTACAACACAGAGTTTTCTAGTTGTAACCAAGGAAATATGCCCTGCAAAGCATAAGATATTTACTGTCTGGTCTTTTACAGAAAAAGGTATCTGATCCATGACTTAAGAAAAGAAGCATAGATGACAGAAATAAAGTTCAGCAGCAAATCTTCAGAATGAAGCACTGGAAGACTTTAAAAATATAAAAATAAAATAAAATATATGTCCAGATAATAAGGTCTAATCTATGTAATTGTAACTGAAGAATGAAGAAAGTGTTACTGATATAACACTGAAGAAGTAATGGCTGAGATTTTCTAAAAGTGGTGAAATAGATCATGCTAGAAATTCAAGAATTATTATGGATGTCTAGCAGGAAAACACAAACAACCTAAGCATTTTCAAACATAGGCAGTGGATAAATATCAAAAACTAAAAAGCAGCTGGGGGAAGGGGCTTGTTGAGACAAGTTTACCCTTCATGGAAAAACAATAAAATTGATAATTAACTATTATGAACTGAAACGATGAGAGCCAGAAGATAATGAAATAACCTCTTTAAAATCCTGAAAGAACATGTTGCCAAAGCAGAATTATAAACCCATACCTTTAGATAAAGAGATGAAGAATAAAAATAAATATCTCCAGCCAAACTAAAACCTAGTGACATCATCAGCAGTAGACTATTATTAGAATTACTAGGTCAAATGGCAGTTCCATTTTTAAGGTTTTTGAGGAAACTCCATACTATTTTCCACTGTGGTGATCCCATGTCTAGGATTATATCCTAAGAATTCTGAAACACCAATCAGAAAGAATACATGCACCCCTATGTTCATAGCAGTGCAATTGACAATAGCTAAGATCTGGAAACAGTCCAAGTGCCTATCAGCAGATGACACCATGGAATTCTATGCAACTGTAAAAAGGAAGGATCTCTTACTCTTTGAGACAGCATAGAAGGCCTGGAGAGTATTATGCTAAGCGAAATAAGCCAGTCAGAGAAAAACAATTATCACATGATCTCACTCATATGTGGAATCTAATGAACAAAATAGATCCAGAGACATAGAAGCATGGAACAGACAGATGAATCTCTGAGGGAAGACAGGAGTGGGGGGTAGGTGAGGAAGATTAACTGGGGAACTTATATGTATACTAGAGGCCTGGTGCACGGATTTGTGCACTGGTGGGGTCCCTCAGCCTGGCCTGTGGGGATCGGGCCGAAACTGGCTCTCTGACATCCCCTGAGGGGTCCCAGATTGCGAGAGGGTGGTTCTCAGGTGAAGCAACCCAGAATTGGGCTCCCTCCTCTCTGGTTCCAGGTGCGTCACTCGAGAACCGCAGCTGGCAAGTCACCGCAGTGTGGCAGCTCCTGTTGTGAGTGTCTGCCCCCTGGTGGTCACTGAGTGTCATAGCTGCCAGTTGGACGGTTGGCCGGTCGCTCAGGTTTTTTATATATATAGATAAGCATCACCCATGGACACAGACAATTGGTAAAGGCCTGGGAGGAGTGAGTGCAGGGTGTGGGGGTGAATGGGGAATAAAGGCGGGGGGGCATCTGTAATACTTTCAACAATAAAAGGGGGATAAATTTTAAAAAAATAATTACTAAAAGCAGTTCTTCAGGTACAAGGGCATAACAGAAAACAATAACAACAACAAAATAAACACACTAAAATTTAGTAAGGAACAGAGTAATGGAAAATATGTGGGTAAATCTAAATAATTTGTATTTGTATGAGCAATAACAATATCTCATGGAGCACAAAATATATGTAAAATTAAAAATCTATGAACTATTCATAGGTTATGATCCAGAAATTCCACTCCTATAGATATACCCAAGAGGTATGCATACATACATGCATACACACATGCATACACACACACACACACACACACACACACATAAATATACTGAAATATATGAGATGTGAATAAGAAAATTCATTGCAATACTAATTTTCATTTTTAAAACCTGGAAATAATGTAAATGTGCGACCTCAGAACTACTTCCAATTCCAGGAAAAGACCATTGCTCCCACTTTAAAAATGGGAAGAAGTCAGATAAACTATAAAAGCCTACACATTTTATTAGCCCATTATGGAGGGAAGGGTTTAAGAAAACCTCAAGGTACGGCATTCCAGCTCAGGACAAATGCCGCCTAGGACAGAATTGATCCATGGATATCGTGAACCCTGGGGCCATGGTGAATGTAAGAGCAAAACCTGACATAAAATAAAGAGGGATAGCAGAATGTGTAACAACTTAAACTGCCACTTGCGGATTGGGATAGGGAGTAGAATTCTGAAGAGCCCTGGTCACCAAGTGCGTCCGCACCTGCCTTCCTATTATGTTCCACGGCCCCTTTCCTGATTGCACAGAGGCAGCAAGAAGAAGGCTGAGAGCTGGGCTGGAGTGCTGGGGGATCTGCCCTGAAGAGCGCAGAGCAGAAGCAGCAAATGGCTGGATCAGACAGAGCAACATGAACAAGCTGAAACAACCTGAGGTTCACAGGGGAGGGATAGAAGGCTGGTGCCTGCCAACAATTAAGGTCAAGGCAAGAAAGTGGGATGAGACCCACTGGAGGTGCCCAGGGCTTTCATCAATGTCAAGGCAGCTACCAAGGGAAGTCTGGGGGCAGAGCAATAGCTTGGGAAAGGCTAGCTGAGAAGGTAGAAATCCCAGAGAGGCCTGAGGAAAAAAGTGCAATCTTCAGTCCTCCAAAGGAGTAGGTTGTAGCCCTGGCCAAGTAGCTCAGTTGTTTAGCGCATCACTCTGGTACCTCAGGGTTAAGAGCTAAAACCCAGGTCAGGACACAATACCGTACAAGAAAAAACCAATGGATATGTGAATGGGTAGCACAAGGAATATCTTTCTTTCTTTCTTTCTTTCTTTCTTTCTTTCTTTCTTTCTTTCTTTCTTCTTTCTTTCCCTCTTTCTCCTTTCTCTCTCTCTCTCTCTCTCTCTCCTCTCTCTCTTCTCTCTCTCTTTTTTAAAATAAATTTTAATAAAGGAAGTATGTTGTAAAGCATAACTGAGATTTGAGATTTCTGGAGCTGCCAGTGCAGAAACTCCAGAGAAATTCCTAGTCTCATTTGAAACTAGTGGAGAACCAAGTCAGACTAAAATGCAACAAAACGCAGACCAAACACAAATACAAATTAGATTGAATCAGTCTGAACATTTGTGCCATGATGCAGAAAAAAGTAGAAGGAAATAGGACCCACTTTGTTTCTACTATTCTTTTACATAAAATGCTTGGCATGCAGGATACATAACCCATAATTAGAAGTAACAGACCCCTCATGATCAGACCTGTATTTCACCCCTGATCTCAGGACCAAAAAGTTATTTCAACATAAAGTAACATTTCATATTTGCTGCATCTGAATTTCACTGAGCAATGATGTTTCAGATGCGATGTTTCTTTTCATATGTGTGTGATTATCATTAATCCAAAATATAAACTGGCTAGATCCAGGGATTTTAAAGCTTAGATAACATAATGAGAATCAAACATCCTGCTTAAAAGCTTTCTTATCAGAGGATCTTCACAATCACTTATAAATCCAACATAATTATTTCCTTTCTTTTCTTTCAGTTACTGCTCCATTAGATTTCAAAGAATGCCTATCTCTAAAGTTCAGCCTTGATTAAATAAATTAATTCTAATGATAGGTAGAAATACCCTTTAAAAGGCTGCGTAGTCTTAGAGTTGAGGTGTTCCTGTGAACAGTTTATACCTTGAGAGACTGTCTCATTTGGCTGTGTCTATATTTCATGATTGCTTATGTAGTGTTTTCAACTCTAAAATTCATGTCAATGAATCCTCCGCAATACCAGCTGTCATCCTAGTTAAGTCTTAGATAGACAAATTGCTCATATTTCATGTACTAGTTATTCTTGAAAAAGCTTCATCCAAATGGCATTATGCCCTGTTTTACAAGCATGTTAAATGCTTTTCCCATGAGAGAAAAAGGAGAACTTGGCATTCATTGCTTAAGAAACAGAAATGCTGGTTTCTTTGGGCTGTTCTGCTACTTTCTTCCTAAATACTCAGTTGTCAATAGCAATTCTAGGAGAAGAGATTTAATAGAATCCACAGCAAACTTCCATTTTTTTATCACTAATTTGCTATTATCTCCTTTGGTTCCAGCCCTTCTTACCATTACTGAGATTATTTCAGGCTCCAACTGGTCTCTCTTTGCCATCAATCTCAGGCCTTTTTATTAGTCCACATGCCTCGCAGTCAGGGTTGAAAAGAGAAGCTCATCATGGCTCCAGAGTAGATGAGAGGTGCACAAATAACTATAATATACAAAAGCCAGTTCACTGCAATTTTATGTTCTAAACTAGAAGAGGAAAAAAACGCCACACTATTTCATTTCAACTATGGAGAGCTGCAAAAAGAATGATTTATAATGGCAATCCTGGGGTTAAAGAGAGGCAAAATTTCTATTGGCTTTGTGAGAATGTAGGCTCCAAGATGGGTGGAGAACAGTGCCACATCCAACTCTCATGCATGAAAGACAAGAACCAAGAATAATGTATGACGAGACAGGACTTCAAGGAAGAGACAGAGCCTATAAAAGAATTCCTAATACATGCATGTCAGTGCAAAAGTTTACGATGGAACATTGCTGGGCTTTATAAAGAACAGTCTTTTGGAAGGTTTTCATTCTAATATATCTTAAAAGTTACTTTTACCATCTGAAAATAGAAGGTTACTGAAGTTTATTGAAAAGAATAACAAAGGAAATGCCTGTTAAATTCTACTTTAGGATTTAACCAAATAGTCATCTCAAAAATAATTTCTTTTGAAGTATTTTAAAGCAACCTGAGTAATACTAACATAACTATGTAGCAGAAAAAAGAAACCAAAAGTCAAAGCTTGAGTCTGACCTAAGTCAGACTTGTTTAGTGTATACCATATAAACAATACATTTGAAGTACTTAGATAGGTAATGCTATGTTTGTAATTTACTAGCATTTACCCATCATTCCCTATTGTCTTACATATTTAAAAACTATTTTTCATTACCTGCAGGCAAGTGGATTGTGATCCTATATAATCACCACCACTGTTTATCTTTTTTCTTCTTACCAGTGGCCCAGAGATATCAACAAAAACCAAAATGAAAAGAGAAAAACACACAATAAATAAATAAATCTCTCACACACACACACGAAAAGACAAAGTTCCTTGGTAATGAAAACACCTATATAAAAATAAAGTTAAGTGATTTCCACTGAAATATCTTATTACGTTAAAAAACCATGCCACTCAAATTATGCACATTGTAGGTTTTGTGTTTCTATAAATTAGGGTCACAAATGTGTGCATAGATTGCTTTGTATATTAAATGCAAGTTTCAAAACTACACCGAGAGGCACAAAAGTACTGTGATTAACGAAACTGAGTCCAGAGCCAGGTTGCCTTAGTTTACATTCCTGCTCCATCACTTTTTAGCTGCAAGTGACTTTGGACAAGTTACCACTGTGGCTTAATTTTCTTAGGTATAAAACGATGGTGATAATAGTATTCTACCTCAGAGGGTTGTTGTGTGGATTAAATGAACTACTATGTATAAAGGGCACAGCACAGTATCTAAATCTAAGAATATAGGGCGTCCCCAAAAAATGTATACACACTTTATCAGCTGATAGCTCAATTTTGAAAATGAAATGTATTTTAATAAATACTGCCTTTATAACTATTCAAAGTGTGTATATACATTTTGGGGGCATACCCTCTATATTGAAGTAATATACAATTTACATAAATTAGTGAATACCCAAAGTGGATTTTGGAATATTGACATTCAGCGCATGAAACTTTTCCAGGTCAAAGAAGCTCATATTTTAAAAAATATAAGTGGCTTATAGTTTTCCCATCATATCACAGGGTAGATAATAATAATTGCTTCCTCATAAAATTTTCTCTTTTAGCCACTTCTCATCCTCTTCCTGTCAGCAACCCCAATGAACCTTGCTCTGAGTTTTGTGTTGTAGTGTTAAGTAAAAGAGGCCAGAATCGCTCAGAGCCTCATAGAGATTTCTTCTCAGGTTTCAACTAAAGGGAATGTGGATGAGATTAATTCTCCTACCTCAAAGCTAAATCAAATGAAAATAAGCAATAGTAAGAGATAAGAGAATACTGAAAGAGATAGTGGAGGGCCATATTTTATCTGAGAGGATGCCTTGTATTAGGTGATTGCATAACAAAATTTCATACTATTTATTACTAGTCTTGTGTGATTGTTATCTCTAGGGTTCATGTTCACCTACTAACTCCACATTTTCTCATAGAGAATAGAGACATAGCAAGAATAGCCTGCTGTTCCAAAACCATTTCATTTAGACTTTGGAGAGCAATAAGAATAATATGTAATGGCAACCAGGTAGCTTTAAAATTTCTCACAAACTGAGGTCACAAGTAAGTCATGCTTCATGAAATATTAGTATAGTCAATTTTGCTATATTAATTCATAAAATTACAAATATTATGACTACTATAATAAATAGTATGAATAAAATACAAAATCATTCATATAAACACAAATAACTACTAAATAATACCTGTGAACTTAACCATGGAACACTGTTATTCAAAAGCATATTTATTTTGCTAATAAGTTGCTGATTAACAAACATTTAAGGGGTCACCTATGAATTTGTTCATCTGTGTATATAAGGGAAAAGTCACTATTGCTTCCTTAAGGATAGACTACTTCAGTGAACACTATAAAACTACATTGTAGTGTGAATCACTGTCACATATTCATGCATATCAATCATCCTTCCTTCATTTCTTAGAGCTGGTATTTGAAGGATGAAATAAATATAGTGAAGAGAGTTATGGATGCGATTCATCCCTAGATTGATTGATACAAACAAAAAAACCCATAAAAATGTATAATAGATAACAACAGACAACACTTTTTGCCCAAACTCTCATCTCCCAACCCTATTTTAAGCACAATGATTGGCACTTAAAATAGTCAGTCAATCTGGTCTGACTGGAGGCCTGTAAAGAAACATAATGCTGACACACTCACAAGTTTGACATTCTGCGAGTTTCCAACTCCAGCAATTCTCAAAGACACATCCTTCCAATGGCCCTGATGCCTCGCCTAGTCCCAGTGTGCCTGCCTCTCATCCTTATAACATGACAAAAAGCCACATATACAATAAAATCAACAAAAGTGTTTGCTTTTCTTATTCCAAGCTTTCGAATCCTACTCCAACTTTCAGTTTCTACCTCTGGTTCCTCTTCCACTCCTGATTCATCCCTTTTCATGGGCTCACACTGTTTTGGGTGAGAGGAAACCACACCTTGCCATGGATCTGGGCCCATATATAAACATCTGCCCCATCTTTTTCTGACAACCCCACTCTTGTCTTGCAAAGTACACCCAGGACATGCCTCCCTGATAATGAGAATGAGCCATCAGATGGCTTGTCATCTTTGTTTTCTCTATATTGACTTTGCCTTTTTTTTTCTCAAATTGTGTATGTTGTTTAGTAGTTTTTTCCTAGTAAAAAAATATTGCTAATAAGGAAGTTATAGATGTCATTCATTCAGATACTATGAACCATCTAAGGAAGGGTCCAGGGGTTGAAATTTTTATTTATTTATTATTTATGTTCTGGGGAAAAATTATAGCTTAAAAAGAGATATGATATAAAGGTTTCCGATAATATATTCCTGAAAGATGGTATTAAGAATTAAGGACTTGTATGCATGTATATTAGCATAACCAATGGACACAGACACTGGGGCAGTGGGGGCTTGCCCAGGGTCGGAATGGCTGGGGGGTGGGGAGGGGAAATTGGGTAAAAAGGAGACATATGTAAAACTTTAGACAATAAATTTAAAAAAAGAATTAATCCAACCCAGCCTGTGCAGCTCAGTGGTTGAGCATCTAACTATGAACCAGGAGGTCATTGTTCAATTCCTGGTCAGGGCACATGCATGGGTTGTAGGCTCGATCCCCAGTAAGGGGTGGGGGGTGGGGAGATGCAGGAGGAAGCCAATCAATAATTCTCTCCCATCATTAATATTTCTCTCTCTTCTTCTCCCTGAAATCAATGAAAATAAATTTTTAAAAATAATTAATCCAAAATCAAGTATTAGTATTCTTTTACATGTGATGTGTTAGCAGATACTATTTTTTTTAAGTTTGGTGTCCTAACTTAAATATAGATTACTAAAACCAAAACCAACAGCAACAAAAAATCATACATAATGAAGTGAAACTGATCTGCTCTGTACTTTGTATATAATAGAAAAAATAAATCAAGTAAGCCACCTAAAAGGCATGAAAATAGTGTTGGGGAATTTCTTAGTTGGTAACCAATTCTTCACTTAATTGAAGTGTTCAAAAAGAATGAAGATAAATAGCAACACCTTGATTACGTTAAGAAAATAAATATTCACCTTAGACTCACTGCTCCAAACTTCAAGTTCTTCCTATAGCTGAGATAAAATGAAATTATCGAAATAAATTACCATACACCAGTCACAATAAGAAACACCTTTGAAACAATATTTGACATTTAATTCTTCCTCCAATGCCCCCCACATCCTAAAGGAACTTTAAAAATCAATGAATTACCCTTTTTCCTCCGGCTTCTTCAGACTTCCACTTTACTAGACCTATAGAAGTTAAATTGACTTAAATTATACATAAAATCTGAACACTGCCCCCCCCCCACATCCTAAAGGAACTTTAAAAATCAATGAATTACCCTTTTTCCTCCGGCTTCTTCAGACTTCCACTTTACTAGACCTATAGAAGTTAAATTGACTTAAATTATACATAAAAATTCGGGGGCTTGTTTTTTACTATAAAAACTACTAAACAACATACACAATTTGAGGGAGGAAAAAGGCAAAGTCAATATAGAGAAAACAAAGATGACAAACCATCTGATGGCTCATTCTCATTATCAATATTTTAATCTAATATGACTTGTGTGAAGCTTCATATAAAAGGTATGTTTAATTTACATGTTTTCATATTTAACCTAGACATCTTTCCACCAGAAATTTGCAAATAAACATCACATTAAACTGTGTAAGATCAGTAATCGTATAAAAAATGTCAGCAGCTGGAAAAGCACATTTGTCCAGGAAAATCATTCGCCTACTAAAAAAGCTGCATGAAATCAGTATTGTCTTGCAGTCAATAAAAATAGAAGATTTAAAATAAAATTATGGAATTATAGAATACTGCATTATAAACATATTAGAAAATTTTAGATTCCAATATGCTTTAAGATAATAAAATTTGATCTTTATTTAAAAGCTGTTTAACTCCATGTGAAAATATTATTAAAAAGCAGGTTACAGAGGTCATTCATATCTATGTTCATTAAGCAAATATATTGATGTCACAGACAGTGTGAGGCTCTGGAACTAATAGGGAACAAATCTCAACAAACCCCAAATGGAGCATATATTCTAAACTAATATTATGTGAGTAATCCTAAAGCTCATAGTATTTTGCAAATGTTGTGAAATCCATTACCGCACATACACACACACTGTGACTTGCACAAGATCTCATGGCGTGTGACAGAGCCATTTATCTTCATTGTCTGTGGCTACAGTTTTGTGTTTTCCCCCAGCACAGTGAAAAGTTAAATGATTAAAAGTAAATAAAAACAAATGAACCAAACCAAAGGTAAAAGCATGTGCTAAACTGTGGCATATAAACCAGGAGTGCTTCAGATAACAGTTCCAAGGTATTCACCACCTTGATAACAGTGGACCATTCTGCTTTACATACTTCGTGTATGGTTCTGACAGTCCTTTATGCCATATGACTACTCTGAGTGGAAAGCAAGCTTGGGTCAAAAATAAAAGACATATTCAAGAGAAATGATAAGAAACAGGACAAAAGGAAAATCGAAAGTATAAGTACTATTAATCTCAGAAACTAAGACAAATCTTCCTATGATATTTAGTGCATCTGTAAGTGCATCTCGTCTCCTTGGAAAACTATAATGAACTCGTGTCTTAACATTTTAATTTTATATTTTCATCTCTCCAGGAAAATGTGTCAAAAATGAGAAACATAAATAATGACATCAATAAAAAAATTCACTCTATTATCAAAAATCCTTTCAAAAACTCTACCCAGAGTAACAGTCATATTCAATCTATTTATTTCTTTACAAATTATTTTTATTCAACCAATATGAATGCATAGGATTTATAAGTTTACTTTGCTTAATCCATCAATAAAATAACTACAGTAAACCTTTTAAATTCACACTCTATTATCAAAAATACTTCCAAAAACTCTACCCAGAGTAACAGTCATATTCAGTCTATTTATTTCTTTACAAATTATTTTTATTCAACCAATATGAATGCATGGGATTTATAAGTTTACTTTGCTTAATCCATCAATAAAATAACTACAGTAAACCTTTTAAGATGCTATAACATTTTATTCAACTGCTAAAACATTACATATCAGAGATCAAGTATTTGTCTTTCAATTATCACAAATGTTCCCTTTGTGTATACAGTATCTCTAGATGATATTTCCATGAAGTCTTTTAAAAATGCATCTTCAATTCTGAATTTCTTTAAGATTATAAATTTAGCCCTGGCTTGTGTGGCTCAGTTGGTTGAAATGTCATCCCATACACTAAAAGGTTGTGGGTTTGATTTAATTCAGGGCACATACCAGGGTTTTTGATTCAACAGATCGATGTTTCTCTCTCACAATGTTTCTCTCTCTCCCCTTCCTCTCTCCAAAACCAATAGAAAGAATATCCTTAGGTGAGGGGGGAGATAATAAATTTACAGTCTATGAAATTTATCACTATTAAAGTTGTTTTTAATCTTCTTTTGAAAAACTCCTAACATTCAAAGCATGTCTTTGAACAACGTTTCCATTTAGAGGCTATATTACTTTCCTATGGCTACTATAAATCAACATTGGTTCATAGCTTCCACAAGCAGTTCCCTGGGTTAAATTAGAAACTGGCCCCCATACACGAAGGACAGGGAAAGACAAAAGAAAGAGGCATATCACTTCAGATCAATAGGTGGCAGGCTTGATGAGCAAAGAAACTTACATACGAGGCTTGTCTGGGTTGGCCACAGATGAGTAGATCTCCATATACACCCATCAGATTCTTAAAAGTTTATATAGAGGCCTTAACTGGGTTCAGTCACTTACCCAGTCCAGATGGTCTCAGCACCACATTAAGGTTGTGTCCCTGAAATGCCTACTAGCACAGACACAGCGGCCAGAACTTACCTTCCACGGATAAGGGTGCGGGTAAGGTAAGTCCAATTGCCCTGGTCCTGCTTGTAGGTCAATCAATAGTCACATCCTCTCAATGACCTCTTCCAACATGTAACAAATTGCCAAAGCTTGGTATCTTAAAACTACAGAAATGGTGGAGAATTTTTCACAGTTCGGGAGACCAGACGTTCAGAAATCAAGGTGTTAGCGTAAACTCTGGGGGCAAATCTGCCCCATGCTGCTCTCACAGCTTTAGGGAGCTGCCAGCAATCCTTGGCATTCTTGGCTTGTGGTCACTTCAATCTCTGCTTTCATGTTCACTCTTTTTCTTCCTTTTCTGTCTGTGTGTCTCTCCTCTGTGTGCCTTAAAAGTACACCCACCACTGGATTTAAGCACAATCAGATAATCCAGGAAAGTCTCCTCTTCTCAAAATCCTTGTCTCAGCATCTACAAAGACCCTTTCTCCCAAATAAAGTAACATTCCCAGTTTCCAGGGATTTGAAATGGATATACCTTTTGAAAGACCACCAGCTGACCCAGCACAGAGACTAAGCATTGTTATTACATCAGAAATTCTGTTTCTGTCAAATTGGTAGAAAAAAATAATGGTCCCTCAAAGATGGTCCCGTTCTAATCCCTGGAACATGTTACATTATAATGCTGGGTTTTGTAGAAGTGAGGATGGATTTTGAGATGGGAAGATTGTTCTGGGTTATCCACATGGAAGCAATCCTACATAATAAAAGGGTAATATGCAAACAGACCGAATGGCAGAACAACTGAACAACCAATCAAAGCATAATATGCTAATGATATGCTAAGGCTGCTCAACCTCTCATTATGACGTGCACTGACCACCAGGGGGCAGATGCTCCAACCGGTAGGTTAGCTTGCTGCTGGGGTCTGGCCCATCAGGCCTGAGTGAGATGGGTCAGACAGGCCCTGGAGCCCTCGCAATCCGGGACCCCTCAGGGGAGTCGGAGAGCTGGTTTCAGCCTGATCTGATCCTACGGGCCACTCTCCTTGGGAGGGCGCCAGATGCAGGGCTCATGGCTGGCAAGTGCTGCTGTGGCAGCGCAAGCCTCTCCCAATCTGTACTGTTTGGGCGCAAGCCTGTGGCAGGCACAGTGGGGCCGGGATGAGCGGGAGCAGCAGGTAGGAGCTGGAGGCGGCGTTGGACTGTGGGTTTCAGCCCGATGCCTGCAGGCCACCCAGAGGGATCCCACCCGTGCACGAATTTGTGCACCTGGCCTCTAGTGTAAACATAAAAGTCCTTCTGAGAGGGAGGCAGATGGGTCATAATGAAAGGTGTGATTATGCAGGCAGAGGTCAGCGCAATAGGCCAGATATCAAGGGTTGGACACAGCTTCTAGAAACTGGAAAAGGCAAGGCATGGATTCTCCCGTAGAACCTCCAGATAAGACACAGTCCTTGATTTTAACCACATAAAACCATTTTAGACTCCTACTCCCAGAACTGTAATATAATACATTTGTTTTAAACCATTAAGTTGTTACAGAGCAATAGGAACTAATACACTATCCACTTTTTTTTTAACGGCCAATTAACAGTTATGTGCATGATTTCAAGAGCAGAGCCTGAGTTACCATGGTCTTAGCCTACTGCTGGGGCTGCCTGATGTGAGAAAAGTGAAGAAAATTCTAGTCTATTTTTAATCACAGGAATTACCTCACTTAATCCAGGTTCAATGTTAACATAATCAACGATATAACTCTTGTCCCAGCCAGGTAGCTCAGTTGGTTAGAGCATCATCTGGATTCTCCAAGGTTCTGGTTTCAACTGCCAGTCAGGGCACATACAAGAATCATCCAATGAATATATAAATGAGTTGAACAGCAAATCTCTCTCTAAACAAATAAATGAATAAATAAACAAATGAATAGATAAATGAATGAATGAATGAATGAATGAATGAATAAATAAATAAATAAATAAACAAACAAATAAATAAATAAATAAAAGAATCTTGTTTTGTTTTGTTTTTCCTTGGCTTCTAAATAATGTCTGTGGTTGATGCTGTGAGAGGATGCCTCTGTGGGTAGAGGAAAATCATCTTTTGAGGCCATTCTTATCAGTCCTTTTCCTCTTAGTAACACAGTATTTAAAATTACTATCCCTGTTTAAAACTGTGAGATAAATAGGTATATTTACTCAAAAATCATGTGAGAAGTTTTAGATAGCTTATAAACTTCGAAAATAATCCATTTTTCTATTTCAAAACTCGAGCTAGCAATTAATATTGAATAATCAATATGCTGGTAAATGCTACATTGATTATGCTTTGCCTTTGTACTTTGATGACTTATATACTGAAGAAAGAAACTAAAATATTTTGGGTATGGAAGAGAGATATCAAGGAGCAGATGTTAATAACCTGGTCTCTCAATTTAATTTTTTGTTAGTTATTATATTTCTATTTCTCTGTTATTTTAATAGGATGAAAATTGCCCAAGTAACCATAAATATGACTGTCATATTAAAAATTCCTGATTTTATTTATTCATCACAAACTTTAATTTCCATTTAAAGTTAAAAAATCTGTCTTAAATATTATCAAAAGTATTCAAAGATACTCAAAAGTCATACTTCTCATTAATTAGAATATTCTATGTTGTTACATGTATTCTTTAAGCTGTGATTATACTGTCCACTTGGCTCCACTATATTAGATTTCCTTTAAAATGATATGGAAGAATATAACTATGAAGCAAGCTTACCTTAGTAACTTGGACTATTTCTCCACTTTATTGACTTTTCCTAGGGCTTCAGTCAGCATTATTTAATACCTTATTCCTAGTTCTATTTAGAGTTTAGGAATCCATAAAGTGGAGAAGATTGACCCCAACACTGATCTAGATTTTCTGCTTATAAATAGAGAATAAGAATAATTTTAAGAGGCTGTTGTTGCCTCAAATGTACACATATAAATATGTAATGTTTAATTCTTAGTGACTGATTTAAATTATGTTCAATATAATATAATCAAGTCTAGATGAAAAGTGAAAAAGCCATTCTTTCTATCATTTTATTCACAAGGATTAAAAATGCATATATAGAAAATGTTTTGTTTTAAGCCTTAATATCCACTGCTATTCAAAAATATTAAATATTAATTTTTTTAAATATAAAAATGTTCAATTTCAACATTTGGTGCACAATGAAAAAAAATGTTTTATGTTCATACCAGTGGTTGTTTTTGTTTTGTTTTGTTTTGTTTTTCCATAGAACACAGATCAAAAAGGATAGTTTGGGATTTTCCTCAATGGAAGGTAATAATTTTCAATCAGTTTCAATCAGAAATAGTTGTAATCTTCCTCATCTTTCAGCAATCTCACTGGACAGAGGTCACTTGTCTAAGCTACTTAATAACATTCTACCAAAATACTACAAGTCATGTACCAGAAATTCACAGCGGTTCAAAAGCCAGGAAAATAGGCAATATTTCACAATTTTTCCAACCTAGACACATTAAAGTATGAATTTTCATATATATATATAATAGAGAGAGAGAGAGAGAGGGAGAGAGAGAGAGAGAGAGAGAGAGAGAGAGAGAGAATGAAATAGGCTGTTTTAATCTAGCATTGACTACAACACATATTTTAATGATTTACTGCTAAATAAATACTTGTCAAGTGAATGGCTATATAAAAAATCATTTTCCAGTGTGCATAAGGCTGCTCTAAGTATCATTCCACCTCTGTTTTGAGCTATCAATAATTTTTTTTCAAAAAAGCTATCACATTCTTTGAATGTCATATTAGAAATGAACAATTTTTTAAAATGTACATTTTAAAAATCCTCCTGAAGCAACAAATAGAAAAGGAATGAAAAGACTGCCCCACAGTTTAGCTAATGTACAAATGTGCTTATGTCTAATATTTTCCCCTCTAAAACAGTGTTTCTCGGTGTGGCTTGCAAGATTATCAGCATCAGCATCACCTGGACTACTGCTGCAAAAGCATATCTGAAGCCCCACTCTACACCAGGGGTTCAGAAACACTGGTGGTGGGCTGAGGAATTTCCAAGGCCCCCATGTGATTTTTTGCAAGCTGAAGTTTCAGAACCACTATTCTAGGACCATCTTTAAAGAGAAGATATTTGAATAAGCGTGTGTGTGTGTGTGTGTGTGTCTGTGTGTGCGTCTGTGTTCTCACATACAAACTTATATTGCTGTCAACTCAAAGAGTACATACTCATTTGCTGCATGGTTTCCAAACTACCATTTAATAATAGAAATATTGCTCTTAAATCAACAATGTAGCCCCAGGCAGTTTGGCTCAATGGACTGAAGGGTACCAGGTTCAATTCCAGTCAAGGGCACATACCTTAGTTGCAAGCTGGATCCCTGACCCTGGTCAGGGCCTGTGCAGGAGGCAACCAATCAATGTTTTTCTCTCTCTGTCTCTCCCCCTCCCTTCTACTTTCTCTACAAAGCAATAGGTCTATTTCTGGGTTCTCTGTTCTGTTACACTGGTCTATATGTCTGTTCTTGTGCCAGTACCAGGCAGTTTTGAGAACAGTGGTTTTGTAATACAGCTTGATATCTGGTATTGTGATCCCTCCAACTTTGGTCTTCTTTCTCAGAATTGCTGTGGCTATTCGGGATCTTTTTTTTATTCCAGATGAATTTTTGGAGAGTTTGTTCTATGTCTGTGAAATATACCATTGGTATTTTAATGGGGATTGCATTGAATCTATAAATTGCTTTGGGTAGTATGGATATTTTAATGATGTTGATTCTACCAATCCATGAACACGGTTTGTTCTTCCACTTGTTTATGTCTTCCTCTATCTCTTTTTTCAATGTCCTATAGTTTTCAGAGTACAGGTCTTTTACCTCCTTAGTTAAGTTTATTCCTAGGTTATCTTAATTTTTTTGGCGGAATGGTGAATGGGATTTTTTTTAGTTTCTCTTTCTGTGAGTTCATTATTGGTGTATAAAAAAGCCATAGATTTCTGGGTGTTAATTTTGTATCCTGCTACATTGCCAAATTCATTTATTAAGTCTAGCAGTTTTTTGATGGAATCTTTGAGGTTTTCTATGTACAATATCATGTCATCTGCGAATAATGACAGTTTTACTTCTTTTCCAATTTGGATGCCTTTTATTTCTTCTTGTCTGATCGCTATGGCTAGCACTTCCAGTACTATGTCAATCAGGAGTGGTAAAAGTGGGCATCCCTGTCTTTTTCCTGTTCTTAGGGGAAATTAATTTAGTTTTTGCCCATTGAGTATGATGTTGGCTGTAGGTTTGTCATATAAGGCTTTCATTATGTTGAGGTATGATCCCTCCATTCCCACTTGTCTGAGAGTTTTTAATCAAGAAAGGGTGTTGGGTTTTGTCAAATGCTTTTTCTGCATTGATTGATAAGATTATGTGATTTTTGTCTCTCAATTTGTTTATGTGATGAATCACATTTATTGATTTGCGGATATTGTACTATCCTTGCATCCCCAGAATAAATCCCACTTGGTCATGGTGTATGATGACCTTTCTAATGTAATGCTGGATCCGATTTGCTAGAATTTTGTTGAGGATTTTAGCATCTATGTTCATCAAGAATATTGGTCTGTAATTCTCTTTCTTGTGGTTACTTTAGCTGGTTTTGGAAGGAAAATATCCTTGGATGAGGATTAACAATAACAAAAAAAAACTGACAGTGTAAAAATATCAGTTATGTGTATCGTGTTAATGCTTGTGTTTATTGAGGAACCACTTTTTCACATTAGGCAGAATTGGACTACAAAGTTCTTTGTGGGGGAGGCATCAATAAATGTCATGTCTTCATAGAGGTAAACACTTTCAACTGCAGTGTTTTGTCAGAGTATTTTCCTATTTTTACAGATCTACTTTTTCAAAGTTAAAAATGTCCCATAGTGTTGTGTCAGAGACCACCAAACTTTTCTGAGGTGCCCATATCTGTGGTCATTTATATGGATGGTGAGCGATACTAAGCTCTTTCATTCCTGAGTAATTTAGAGGCAGCTAATTTTTCATATTTTTCCTCATCCTACAGTCACATTTCCACGTGAGTAGATGTCAATGAGGAGAATATTCAACTTCTATAGAATTTTTTAACTCTTTTACTACTGTTTAAAAAAAGAATAAAACTTTAATACTTCCCTGATTTTATCCAATGGTATATTTGCCTAAATATTGGTAAAAGCTACACATAAAATTACATTAATAAGGATTAAACTTTTCTCTTCTAATGATACTTGTTCATTGGAAACCTAACTAGACAACAATGTCAATAAATGAAAATATTTGCCTGGCCGGTGTTGCTCAATGGTTAAGCATTGACCTATGAACCAGGGCGTCACAGTTCAATTCCCAATCAGCACATGCTCGGGTTGCAGATTAGATCCCCAGAAGGGGGTTGCTGGAGGCAGCTGATCAATGATTCTTTCTCATCATTGATGTTTCTCTCTCTCTCTCTTTCTCTCTCTCTTTCTCTCTCCCTTCCTCTCTGAAATCAATAAAAATCTATTAAAAATCAATAAATAAATGAAATTTTAATATATTGAATTTATAAAGTTTGGACTTAGGTTTTCTATTGTAAACTTTCTATTGTTATATATGGATTTTGTAGTTATAAGTTCATTATTTTTTTTAAAAAAGTTGTGCGTATTTTAGAACTATATTCAATTAATTGTTCTATGTTATTAATAAGATTTTAAAGATAAAACAAACTTAATATGTGAAAGATTATAATAATGTTGGTTGTATTATTAAAAAAACTAAACTATGTACTATCATCTAATAAAGATTCAGCATGCTAAAAACATAATCTATAAATCAAAAATATTTCCTAATTAAATGAAGATATGCCACTAAGATTTACTGAAACTATTTCTTAGTTGCAAGATTAGGAAAGCTTTTACATTTTTTCTTATGACTCTTTTTGTGGACTTTATATAACAATGACATATATTTCTACAAAAATAAACTAAATGTGAGAATAAAAGCTCTCAAGTAAGGTAGGTGTTCAACAGAGAAAGTGAAATTTATTATCATATCAAAGATTCTGTATATTTCAATTATTTTTCTTAACATTCATTTTAATCACCAATATTGACTGTTTGCAATAACAAATATCAATTATACATTTTCAAATAACTTTGATTAGTAATATAGTATTGTTTTGATTGAATCTATGGAATTTTTGGCATATTTAGAATTCTTGGAACCTATCTTAACTGCAAAAGAAGCTGAGAAATATTTTATTTATGATTTATAAAAAATTCCAAACATGAGTGCTTACTCATATCAACAAAATTTTCTATTGTTGAAGTAGTGCTGCACAATGGTATGTGTACTGAATAAAATAGCATTTAGAAAAAAGTGGGCCATTCCCCTGAGAATGTAAGTTCTAGGAGTGTAGAAATTTACATGTTATAATAATGACTAGAGGCCCGATGCACAAAATTCACACAAGGGGCTCAGGCCTTGCAGCCCTGGCTTCGTCTGGAAGGTCATGTGGATGGTCGTTCTGCTGTTCGGTCTAATTAGCATATTAGGTCTTTATATATAGGGTAGGTTTCTATTACTGAGGGATGGCTGTCACAGGGCATGTGCTCACTAATTGTTTGATTAATGAATAACCTTGATCAATTGATTTAACACCTTGGCATCTCAGTTTCTCACCTATAACATTAACATCTTTAATCATAGAACAATCCAGCATTATGTTTCTGGGGTCACAGGTATGTTTTTGTTTGTTTGTTTGTTTTTGCCAAATACTTAATATAAGTAAGTTTTATATAGAATACTGTATTGTCCAGGGATGCAGCCCTTCATCCTCCATTTGCTTTATGTTGTTCTTCTTTGATGCTAACCTAGATAGGGCAAAGAGGAAACCTGCATTTCTCTAAAACAGCTTGATGCAAATAAACAAATATATATGCACAGTGAAAATGAAAATCATGAATTCTTATACTCATTTCCTTCTGAGAATTTCTCATCCCTGGTATCAAGTGAAGATAAGAACTTTAATTAAGGAAATATGATCTACAGTAGATTTGGTTATGTTAATCTTAGCTTTGCATCTTTTAAAACTGTAATCTGAAGAAGGATAAAATAGATTTTTAAACCCATTATTTTCATTTAAAAATTGAAAAATCATATTACTGCTACTGATTCAATTTTTAGACAGAATTTTATTTTTATATATGCTAATTAAATTCTGAAATAAATTTTTAATTTGGTTATCTTAGTTGCCAGCATTATAATATTGCAGCCTGACCTCATACTTAGATATCATGAACTCTCTTATAAGGAATTCCAATATTTTTTTGTCTATTTTTTTTTTACTATAGAGCTAAATAAATCATGGCCATCAAAGGTAAGATGGCAAAATACAGAAAGGAATAGGGGATAAAATTTTTTAAATGTATAAACCATAAAATATATATACTAAAATATTTTATTTCACTATGTTGTCTTCTATTATATAATAAAATATGAATGACTTTTGATACAAAAAGTTCTGATATACATTTATGTATTTAAATTCATCCATCAGTTTGATGTGAATATTCTATTGGTTTTAAGCTAAGGTGGTCCTCTATTATGAGATTCAAAAGTCAAATAGCCGTTTTTTCCCACAATATTTATGATATCACACTTTAATATTTTACATTTTAATTAATCTAAAATGTATTTTAATATTTGTTTTGCCACTAAAACACTCTAAATTTAGGGTGGAGGTGGGAAATAAGAAAACCATGCAATAATTCAAGTTGTTAACCTGAGACTAATTATCTCCAGTAATTTTTCCCTAAATGTTTAGTCCTATTTACTGAATATCTATGATTGAAAAATGTTCTTTAACATTGTTATTACTTCAACTAGAGGCCCGGTACATGAATTCGTGCATGGGTGGGATCCCTTGGACAGGCCGGTGATCGGGGTTGATCAGGGCCATCTCGCCAAGTCCTGATCAGGGCCAGCCGGCCAGCCAGGGTGAGGGACCTTGGGAGGTTGGCAGGCCACGGGAGGTTGGCTATGGGAGCGCACTGACCACCAGGGGGCAGCTCCTGCATTAAGCATCTGCCCCCTGGTGTCAGTGTGCATCTTAGCGACCCTTCAACTGGTCATAATGATTGCTTAGGGTTTTATATATATATAGACAATCCTATATAATAAAAGCCTAATATGCTAAGTGTCAGATCGACCTGTTGGCCATTCAACCAATCAAAGCATAATATGCTAATGATATGCTAAGGCTGCTCAACCGCTTGCTACAATGTGCACTGATCACCAGGGGGCAGACAGTCTATGAAGTGCACTGGCCACCAGAGAGCAGATGCTCCAACTGGTAGATGAGCTTGCTGCTGGGGTCCGGCCAATCGAGACTGAGTGAGATGGGCCAGACATGCCCTGGAGCCCTCCCCCAGTCCCTCCCTGGCTGGCCAACCTCCCAAGTCCCTCCCTGGCCCCGATAGTGCACCGGTAGTCCCTCAGCCTGGCCTGCGCCCTCTCGCAATCTGGGACTCCTTGGGGGATGTCGGAGAGCCAGTTTTGGCTGATTCTGCAGGCCAGGATGAGGAACCCCACTGGTGCACGAATTTGTGCACCAGGCCTCTAGTTGTTTATACAAAGAGTAAAAATTAATGGAAGGTATATTTTGTCTTTGAGAGAGACATATACAAAGACTTTTGGAGATGACTGAAAAACTAGTTAGATTCAAGATTTCATTCATCTCTCTTGTAGGCTCCGGGTTTAATAACATTATTTCAGTAGAAGAAGAAAGGAACTGCTTACATTGCCATAACCCAGGGTTTCTCTGTATTTTCCAAGATCATAAGAGTCTAGGGAGAAAAAGTGTTGTACATCCAGTAAATAAAAACATAAATAGGATCATGTCATGAAAGTATAAGGTTGGCAGAAAGAAGAAGAATGAGTGTTTGCTTCTTGCTGCACCTCCACCAATAATACAGAATTGCCTTAGGAAAAAAAGTATGTTTACACAGGTAAGACACTCCTGGAAATGTTACTGCTTTTCCAAAAAAAAAAAGAAAACAACAAATGCAGAATTAGAGAAGAAGAAACATACTAGGAGAAAAAAATTATCTCAGATATTTTCTCTTATAAACATTTATAGGAATAAGTCATTTAAGGAGAAACAAGTAAAACAAAATAATAGGACTGGAGGAAATTAATGCAGATCCATGATCAATTAATATGACTTATAATTGGATTACTTCATTAAATTGTTAACAACAAAAATGTTAAACACTGTACTCTGAAAAAATCAGCTGGAGAGCAAGATTGGTGCAAAACTTCACTTAATAAGATCACTTTTTAAAAGACTTTACTACTAAGTTATGTTTTGGTAAGGGATTCCAGGAAAAGTCCTTAAATTCTAAACCCATGCTTCATTTGTTAGCCCATATAATAGCTTCAGTTTTCTGATGACCCTTTTAGAACCATGTGAGAAATCAGATAAAAAGCTGAGTGTGTAAATCTAAAGACATTATTGTAATAAGCAATTTTTCAAAAGATACTTACAAAATAATTTATTTGTCCATCAATGAATGTTA
This sequence comes from Myotis brandtii, assembly GCF_000412655.1. Lineage (NCBI taxonomy): Eukaryota > Metazoa > Chordata > Mammalia > Chiroptera > Vespertilionidae > Myotis > Myotis brandtii. The sequence continues at coordinate 1,338,082 of NW_005354999.1, forward strand.
TTCACTCCACTGATACATGTGTATAAGCAGACCAAACTGAAAGAAAACGGTTCATTTTAAGTGTTTTTCTAAATATGGCTTAAATTTCTGTGAATATTTCTGGTGAAAAGCACAGAAAGTAATTCTACAAAAATTATAGGTTTGAAAATATTGCCACTCTGCAGGTTACATTTATATGGAATAGAGACATTTGAACCAATAGAGCAGACACAATTGTCAATTGTCATTTTCTTGATATACTACTAATATAAAAAATTGCTTTTATTTCTCTTTAACTGTAAAATTGGAGATATGGTCATCAGGATTTTCAAAGTAAAATGATCAAATTAAAGGTTTTAAGGCAATCAGCAATGACTCATTCTCACAAGCATTTTATTTGGGAGACTTTAAGTAATTCCATAAAATTTAATTGTACAGAATCATATTTCCATTAAATTTTAAAAGGCAATTCAAATAACATCTCCATTATTGCTTATATCCTTCATATTTCAGATACTTATTGTAAGTTAGTAATGATCATTACATTAGCATAGACAGTATTTATTTTATGGAAAACCATGTGACCCAATTGTGGCCATGTGATCCAATTCAGTGCTAACATTTTCTGGGACAATTATCACACTGTTACCAAGAGATAGAGAAGTAATGTCCTACTCCCCTGGACATTGCCATATTTGAGTCTGATACTAGTTTGCACTCAAGTCTGGCACAACTGACAGAGAGAATGGCAGAATATAGAGGTAGAAAGAATCTCCGTGCTCAGTCACACAATTAATAGCTAATTTAATCAAATGGAGGCAATTTTCCTTTGATTTCTTTATATGAAATGTTGAATCAATTTACTTTAAATTCGAGTTTTATTTTCTGTTGTTGCAGCACAAAGCACCCTGGATCATATTAAATGAGTGTATCTGCTGCAACAAATGCATTTATGACAATAAATCTTCCTGAACATTTTGTTGGTGACAAGTATAAATATCCTGAAAGATCAATTTTACTAAAAAACGTAATACATATTTATCTTAATGTTGTTAATACTTAATCAGTCTTATGATGATCATAGCTTGCCTGCACTTAAAATAATCTGTACCAAGTAAAATATTCTTCTTCTTCAAATAAACACATTTTTAACTATTAATATATAGCTAAAATAGGTAATGACAGAACTGGGAACACTTCAATCTATTGGCAATACATAGGTTACAATTTCCTACACTAAATTATAAAATTTATAAAATACAAAACTAAGAAATGTTAAGTAACCATATTCATTATATAGGTTGATTTTACTTATTTGAAATAATCTCATCCCCTTTTACATTAGTAAGTTATACATTATATTGCCTCAATTTTTAAAAAATATATTTTATTGATTTTTTAAAGAGAGGAAGGGAGAGGGATAGAGAGTTAGAAACATCGATGAGAGAGAAACATCGATCAGCTGCCTCCTGCACACTCCCTATTGGGTATGTGCCTGCAATCAAGGTACATGCCCTTGACCAGAATCGAACCTGAGACCCTTCAGTCCTCAGGCCGATGCTCTATCCACTGAGCCAAACCAGTTAGGGCACCTCAATTTTTGTTTAGATCAAAATACCTTTGCTTTTTTCTATCACAGCAACTACAGAATCTAAAGGTTTAAGGCTCATAATATAGGCCTTGCTTCAGGTGATAAATCCTATTCAACTAACACGATTGAAGCTCAGCTCCTATTACACCAGGAGAGAAGTGAATACTTTCACACACCAAAACACCCATGTGGCAAGTCTTCCAGTTTATATGAAATGTATGGTCATAACACAAAGGCTTGACCTCGGTGTCCTGATTTTGCCATGAGATGTGCTAGTGCCCACCTTTGACCAAACACACTGACCTGACAGGATACAACTAGAGCAGAAGGCTTCACCACATTATGTCATTACTGTATCCTGATGTCTCATCATAATGCAGAGGAGCTTGGCTTATAGTAACATTTAAAATCCTCACAGTCCTAAATCAGGGTCCCTCTATCAAATTCAAGTTTGGTCCAGCCTTGGAATGTAATAAACAAAGAGGGTCTTAAAACCTGCTGCTAATCCTGTGATTGTGCTTCCCAGAGCACAGCTGTTCCAATGGTTCATGGTGGGTGCTCTTGTCCATCTGCCCTGGGTTGCATAATGCAGGTGGAAGATAAATTTCTTAAATGCGAGTCAGAGTATTCCCTCCTCAGAAAATTACTTGCCACTTCCTTGCTTCACATGTTTGTGTTGAGCCTTCTTTCTTTCCTGTTTTTAGCTCATTCTCTTCTCTCAGTTATATCTTATAAGAGCCTCGATTTAGAAGCCTGGAAAACTGTTAGGAACAGTCTACTTTCTCTACTTTTTCCTATTTTCAGTTTTCCTAAGCTGTAAAAGAGCGACCTAACAATTATCTTTGTGCTTTAATAGAAATAACTACTCAACTAGACTAAAAATACCCTTTACATTATAAGGTAGTTACTCAAACATGCAAAAATAATTCTCCATGAAATTATGCATCTTTAATCTCCCGGAAAGTGGATCAAAGAGAAAAATAGGAAAGAGAAGGTAAGAAAAGTAGAGGACTAAGCCAGAAGTCCCTTTAGGTCTTGGGTATAACAAGGGAGCATAAGATATGAAAGTAGCAAAAAAGAATATTAGTGCAAGTGTCAAATGGTGGTAGGTGATACATGATTTGGAGAAAAAAGAAAGTAGGGAAAGTGGGAGATTATCATATTAAATAGGGTGGTCGGGAAAGGAATGTGAGGGAGAGAGCCATGCAAATATCTAGAGAAAAATAATTCCAGGGGAAAGAAACAAACAGAACCTGATATGGCAGCAATGTCTGATACGTTTAGAACAGGAAGCTGGAGGAGTGACAAAGCCAGGTTGAAAAGAGAAGAGATCAGAGAGTTAACCAGGAGCCAGAGGGTGTAGGGAGTGCTCAATCATAGTGAAGACTCTCAACGAGGGAGGGAACCACTGGAGGGTTTTAAGCAAAGCTATGGTAAGAGCTCATATAATGCATACAAAGATCCCTCAAACTGCTGTTGAGAAAAGATCTCATGGCATTAAATTGTGAGATATAGAATTAATCCTGGTGATAAATAACATAGCCAGGGTGGTCACTGTGGAGTTGTAGAGCAACTGATGAATTTTGACTTTATTTGAAGGTGCAGCCAACATGATTTATTGATAGATTGGCTGTGTATTGTTAAAAAGAAGAGTCAAGGATGGTTTCAAGTTTGTTTGTTGGTTTGTTTTATCTGATTATGTCAAAAACAGGATTGTAATTTACATATTACTTTTGTGATGCCTTTTACATAATCAACTGGAGGAATCATCAAGCTGTTAGACATATGAGACTTAACAGTAAGTTCTGAAAATGAATGGGAGATTCACATAAATGTTTTTTAAAGTCACAGGACTGGATAAGATAGATCACCAAGGAAATGTGTGAAGAAAGAGAGCTGTCAGGAATGAGGCTATGTGTTATGTCAATGTTTAATGACTAAAACAACCAGAAGGAACGAGGAAAGCCACCTGAGACAGAGGTGCCCATGAGGACTGAGGACAATCAAGAATGTGGTTTCCTGGAAGCCAAGTGAATGAGGTATTTTTAGTTAGAAAGATCACTGACAAAGGCTGCAGACAGGTCAATATATTGAGTTCCAAAACATGACCACTGCAACCTGCAGGTCAGGGGGATCTTGGAAATAGCAGTTGCAATGGAATGTTGGAGGTAAACGCCTAATTTCCCTATGTCTTCCCTCTCAGTGGCAGTGCGGTGGTTCTTAAACAGTGATTTTGCCCTTGTGGGATGTTTGGCAATATCTGGAAACATTTTTGATTGTCACAATTTGGGGGTTAGAAGGTGCTACTAATATATGAGTACAGGCCAGGGGTATTGCTAAATATCCTAAAATGCACCACACAGCTCCCCACACCAATGAATTATTTGACCAAGTGTGTCAATAGGAGAGTGAAAAACCCTTTTCTAAAGGAATCTTCTGTCATTACCTGGTCCTTCAGAGACAGAATGACTGTCAGAATTTACAAATGAAGCACAGCAGTTTCAGTCTTAAGACACAACATAACCAACTGACTTTAACCAATCCCATTTAGCTATTACTATACCAGCAGCTACCTCTTTTGTCATTAAAATGAAGATTATAGACTGGATAATCATCTCTGTAAAAGTAAGTGATTCTCTAACTTCATAATTGAAGGGACTATCCCACGTCATATGCAGATATACAAAAGCATGAGTTCTGCAGTCAGAAAGACCTGAGTTTGAATTTGAGTTTGGCCACTTGCGCTGTGCCTGGGCTGCCACGGAAATGAAAGGGGATGATCTGGGAAAGCATCTAGTAGACAATCACTGCTCAATAAACATGAGCTAATTTATTCTCTTAATTATTTACTGATTTAATCTCTCAAAGAGTCATCTGGGAAGTAGATATTCTATAATTGTTCAAAGTGATGCATGAATGGAATAAAGGCTTTTGTTCTGTCTTCCTAGAGCATTGTCAACCCTGAAACTACATCCTTGAATTTGGCAATAAGGATTTTATTAAAAATTTTTAGAGAGAAATGTTGAAAGAGTGGTTAGTTTGAATGCCAGTTTATAGGCTATTAAGAAACCAGATAATAAATTATTTTTTAAATGTACAAATGAGCATAGTTCAAGTATTAGAAAAGCATGGCAGAAAAAATTGTTGAGAGAATAGATGGTATTTAGGTGACAAAGAAGAAATAGACATAGATTTCAAAGAGAATTTTATGTGCAACTAAGAGAGATGAAGATAGGAGAGGCTAAAATTAGAAGGGATTTGAGGAAGAGATAAACTGAAAGAGGATACACTGGGTGGGATACAGAGAAAAAGGCTAAACTGTCTGAGAGGGACAAAGCAGCTTTAACAGTAGTGGAAAAGATAAGTGGGCAGAGATAGTAGGAAATAGGAAAACCATACACTTTGGAGTAGTGACAAATCAGTACAGCCTTGCATGTGCACAGAGGGGAGACTATTTTATATGGTTAAGGAAATAAAGATGTAATGTTTGTTCCATCACGTGAGAGAGTGAGGCTGCCAAGAGGTCGCCTGGTTGTGTCAGAGTGTAAGTGTTGACAGTTTCCAGAGGTGGGTTTGCCATGTGTGGTCTTAACGATGGTCAGTTCAGTACCTGTGATCAATGCTGGTATATTCATTGTGTCAAAAAAAATAAAATAATAACCCAGAGTGTCACCAACAAAGATACCCAAGTCATTAAGGCAATAAATGTGTCATCTATTTTAAGAGTATTTTGATGAAAGTTAAAAAAAAGAAATCAAGAGAACTGATTGCCTCATTTTACTTCTGTAAGTGAAACAAATGAAGGGGACACTATTAAAACTCATCATTTGATAAAGCACGCTCTACTAGAGTAGGGTGCTTACTGCAGTCGTTCTCAAACTGTATTGCACCTTAGAATCATCTGGAGACAGTTTTAAAATCTCAATTCACAGCCCACACCCACATGAAATAAACTGGAATTTCTCTATCATAGAGAAATCAAGAGAAAAATATGGGAGGAAATTAAAGAGAGTGAAATCAGCCTTATATAGCTTTCCTCTGACCGTGAAAATACTGTCATATTCAGCAGCTGTGCTGTGCTGGGCTAAGTAAGCTTTCACAGCTAATGACCTAATTTAAAATTACAGTGGGGCCTTGACTTACGAGTGTACCGACTAACGAGTTTTTCGAGATACGAGCCCTCTCAGCCGATTTTTTGCTTTGAGTTGCGAGCTAAAATTCGGGTTACGAGCCAGTTTCAGATACCCCACAGCTAGTTGGCGCAGAGAACGTCACAGTGAACGCCACAACATCAGCCCAGCAATCATGTGTCTCACTTGTTCACTTTTTGATTTGACATACGAGTAATTTGAGTTACGAGCTCCGTCACGGAACGAATTAATAAGTCAAGGCCCCACTGTAGTAGCAGAATGGCATTCAGCTTTGATACCCAAGAGGGGTCCTACTAACAAATATATTTTGCATAGAAAACACAATATTTAGTTTCTAAAAAATTTACTTAGAATTATGATATAATACATGGACCCCCAAGAACAACTCAATAAAAAGGAGCCATACAATCTTAAAAAGTGTGATTAAGTATTTTATATAAGAATATAAATATCTTGCATTATTGTAAAATATAGCACTGTGGATCCTAACATAGCCATTATTTATGGAAACATCCATAAATAATTTCACAGCTTAAGATATCAAGCTAAAATATATTGTTAATATCATGTTCAAAAACCCATTTGTGGAGCAGTTGCTAGATATATAAATTTCAATGTATATAGGTCAGATTACTGATAAAGAGTACCAAACTGATAAAGGGTAGTAACATGTAGGAAAAAATGGCCAATGCTGACATTTTACACAAATAAGAATGGACCAGGGAAAGCTCAATTTACTGGATATGGAGAGAGTAATGAGGACTGTTGAATAGAATCATTACAGGCTTAATTCTGTGACAGTTCAGTAACAGACATCTGATAAATCTGTTTGATAAAAGCATCACTTGAGCACTTAAAAAACATCTAAACTTGGACTAAACTTAAATTCAAACTCCTTTAATAATCACCATGCACTTAAGTTCAAGTAGAATATAATTATGAGCAATTGTGTGGATAGCTGAGAGCAGAATTTTTTTTTTTACTTTGAGAGAATACATCCTGTTTTTTAAATGTAAAAAAATTCAACAATTAAATGAAGCATCACATGCTTCCACAATACTACAGAATCCTATTCAAATATCAACCTTGATATGTTAACCAAGGTATGCTTTTCAAAATACGTTCCAAGAATATTGAGACAAAAAATTGAATCTTCTACTAAAGGTAGAAGGTTTTATTGCTTAGCATTTCTCTAGCATAAACTAAAGTGAAATCCTCTATCTGAATATTTTAACAATTATCCAAACTAAAAAAGAAAAATTCTAATAATATCAAACATTTACTGGTTAACAACCATGTTAGGCACTATGGTAAGCTCTTTAAATGTATTTAACTTTATTTTCTTTTTTTAAAAATATATTTTATTGATTTTTTACAGAGAGGAAGGGAGAGGGATAGAGAGTTAGGAACATCGATCAGCTGCCTCCTGCACACCCCCTACTGGGGATGTGCCTGCAACCAAGGTACATGCCCTTGACTGGAATCGAACCTGGGACCCTTGAGTCCGCAGGCCGACGCTCTATCCACTGAGCCAAACCAGTTAGGGCTAACTTTATTTCCAATATATTTACTTTAATTCCCACAATAACACTGTGAGAGGGATATTCTTATCCCCAACATACAGATGATGAAACTGAGGTTCAGTTAGGTTTGATAAGTTCCCTTAAGGTTACTAATTGACATAGACAGCTAGTATGTGACCAGGTTTACATTGAAAGGCAAGATCACCTGTCTGACTTCTAAGCCAAGGGTCTTTCCATTACATGAGGCTATCTTCCTATTACGCACTTAGTAATGCCCTAAAAAATCAGAATAGCCCCGGCTGGGTAGCTTGGTTAGTTGGCGCATCATCCCATACACCAAAAGATGGTGGTCAGGGCACATGCCTAGTTTAAAGGTTTGATCTCCTGTTAGGGCATGTAAGGGAGGCAACCAATTGATGTATCTCTCTTACATCACTGTTTCCCCATCTCTCTGTCTCTCCCCCCGCCCCTTTCTTTCTCACTCTAAAATCAATAAACATATCCTTGGTGAGGATTTTTTTTAAAAGAAATATATAGATTGCCCATGGGACATTAACCAGAGCAACTTTCTGAGCACCAATCTGAGACATTCCTGTTGAGGAAATTGTGAGAATATATAAATCAAAGAGGATTGCTTTATAGCCTCTGCGGTCCCATATGTAACTATTTGAAGTCAAATTCAAATTAATGAAAAAAAAATCTTATAAAATTCAGTTCCTCAGCCACATTAGTCACGTTCCCAGTGCTCACTAAGCACACACTGCTAGTGGCCACTGTCTTGCAGAAACAATTCCATCACTGCAGCAAGTTCTGCTGGACAGCAGTGTATCCTCCTGGCTTACAAAGATTAAATGTCAGGCAGCATAGTATGATCTCTGACTTTGAGATTCTAAAATTTAGCAATCCTTTCCATATCGTGTTTAATGTCTATAATATAACACAGTTTGTACAGCATTAGCATTCAAATGACACTAAGTATCAAAGCACATAGAGGAGCTTAAAAAGTCATCAACTAACAGAAACAATTAGGTGGGTGAAAAACAAACATACAAACAACAGCAATAGACTGTGCCTCAGGGAAAAACGAGTACCAGTGTTTTAATCACTGTCAGAACTCTGTCTCTCCCTTGTTCATCTCTGCTTTCTCTGCCTACCTGTTTCATTCTCATTTTCTGCCCCAATCCGCCTGATGCCAGTTGTTGTTTTCTCTGTTAAGAATCATATATGATCGTATATCAAATTTGGAATTTTCATTTATAGCTTGATAACTGTTACTTCAATACAGCTTACTTTCTTTATTATCCCAAGTATTTTCTTATATGCATTTGAAAACATTATTTTGAGAAGGGTCCATTGACTCCCCCAAGTGATCCTTGTGACAAAACAAAACAAAAAAATGTTTATGAACATCTGCACTAGAGAAAGACCACCACTCTGTTCTCTGGCTTCAAAATTCCCAGGAAAAGTTTGAGTGTCCCATTGGGTCAGGTGCCTATCCTATGATCAGGACCAGGGTCTTATGAATACACAAAGTCCCCAGCAGAAATCATATATGTGAGATGAGTATGCGGATATCGTTCCAATATGAGAGAGTTAGGAGAGAGAAAAAATAAGAGCTGCCTGCCATGCTAAAACATTATTTGATTACTTAGTTTTATGCAGCTATCTATATTTAAATAAGTGAGCAAAAGAAGCACATTACTTCAATAGAATCAGAAAAGGAAAAGTTTGTTCAAACATTCATTTTTACTAGAATCCTGCCATGTCTGCTTCAAAAATCCCCCCTCCCCACGATTACTTGGGATTCAACAAAACTTTAAAATTTCTATCATCTCTGTGTCTTTCTAATAAGTCAATCTTCATGTTCCAAAACTATTACAGCTTTTGAGGACATCACTGCAGAACACTCTTTTCTATTGGAGTCAATGATTGAGGAGCAAATGTCGCAGAACAGCAGCTCTAAAATCCGATCGCAGGAACCTTCCATGAAATTACTAGCATCCAGCAAAGTAGAGGCAATAATGTTGTGCTTTCCCATCACTACTGCTTTCTTTGTGCCTCATATTTGTGATAATGGCAGGAAAAAAAAACAGTATTCAATTATCCTAAAGTTTTGCCTTGAAATTATTTTAACCTAATACCTGTGTTAAATCGTCCATCCATATAAGTGTCTATTGCCTTCATAACAGGAAATTACACGGTATGCTTGGTAATATTATGTAATTTCTTCCACAATTTCATCATGTGTCTAGTCCTTTAAAAAGCAGAAAATGAAACAAAGCAATATTCCCAAGTGTTTTAAATGAAGTTATAACAAAAGCTTGAAAGGAAACAAAACACATAAAAATTGTTGTGTAAAGCAAGTAAAAACCTATCACTGTGAACTCAGAAATCCAAAACTCCTAAAAAACTTTAAATCACTTGAGGTTCATCAATTTCACAGACTGATTTTAAAATAATTGGTCAGCAGGTATTAAGTGGGGACTTTATTAACACACAAATATAAAAACATCTTCTGAAAACATCAAGAAAATTAAAATGACAGGGAGAAATTTTTTTTAATATATATATTTTTCCCCTTTATTGAATAAGATATTACAAATGTGTCCTTATCCCCCCCAATGTCTCCTCATCCCCCCAATCCTGCCCTCACCCTCACCCCCTGTTGTCCACATCCATCACTTATGCTTATATGCATGCATACAAGTCCTTTGGTTGATCTCTCCCCCTTACCCCC
>NW_005354999.1:1348094-1349028 GCF_000412655.1 Myotis brandtii
AGCATCTGATCGATGCTTCTCGTCTCTACATCTGTTTTTGTTCATCGGTTTACATTGTTCATTATAATCCACAAATGAGTGAGAGCATGTGATATTTATCTTATTGTAATATTGGGAAGATGAAGAGTATCCTTGTCTAATAGAAATATTACATGAACCACATATGCAATTTTAAATTTTCTACTTGCCACATATAAAACATTGGGTAAAATGAATTTTAGTAATATATTTTTACTTAATTTAATATATTTGAAAAAACATTTAATTAATATGATAATTGACATATTTTACATTAATTTTAACACTAAGCCTTCAAAGTACACTTTCTATTTTATATCTACACTCTAATCTCAATCTGTACTAGCCACATTTCAAGTTCTCCATAGCCTCCGTATTGGGCAGTGTGGGTAGAGAGATATCATCAATGAGACTCAGGGGCAATTACAATGACCCTGTCCCATTTCTCACTCAGTCCATAAAAACACACTAAGTTAGTACCTTATCACTCTTTTTTTCTAAACCTTCTCCTATCCTATCTAATAAAAGAGAAAAATGGTAATTAGCCATACAGCCATTACCTTTCCCATTGGCTAATCATGGAGATATGCAAATTAACTGCCAGCCAAGATGGCGGCCGGCAGCCAGGCAGCTTGAAGCAGAACATGAGGCTTGCTTGCTTCAGTGACGAAGGACTCCAACGTTCCCCACTCCCCGCCTGCGGCTCCCGGCCTCTGAGCTGCAACTCTAAGAAACACTGTAACAAATATAGAAGCTAAACAAACCCCCAGAAACCTGCTTTAGTCAGCCAGGCTTCAGCCAGCCGGACTGCAACATTGTTTCAAATACAGAAGGTAAACAAAGGCCAGAAACCTGCTTTCAGCAGCGGAGGTCTCATAGCTGGAGCCGAGCCTCAGAGCTAAAGCTGGCCCAGAAT
>NW_005354999.1:1349948-1356679 GCF_000412655.1 Myotis brandtii
CTGCAACCTCCCCATCGACCCTGCCTTGAGTGTGACAGGGGGCGGTGCCCCAACCCCCCAATCGGCCCTACCCTGAGCGTGACTAGGGGTGGCATCGCAACCTCCCGATCCGCCCTGCTCTGTGCATGACAGGGGGCGGCGCCCCAACTCCCCAATCGGCCCTGCTCTGAGCCCGACCAGGGGCTGCACCTAGGGATTGAGCCTGCCCTCTGCCACCTGGGAGCGGGCCTAAGCCAGCAGGTCATTATCTCCCGAGGGGTCCCAGACTGCGAGAGGGCACAGGCCGGGCTGAGGGACCCCCTCTCCCCCCCAGTGCACAAATTTTTGTGCACCAGGCTTCTAGTTTATATAATAATGGAAGAAGTATCCGAACCTTCACATCCTCATGTGCAACCTTGCCTGCACCATGCACAGAAGCTTGCAGGACTGGTGTTGCTAATCATTCAGCGCTTTGGCCTCCTTTTTATAATTCAGGTACCTGAGAAAACTAGCAACAGCAACTAGGCAGAGAAAAACTATGAGACATGGAAGTTCTTTCAATTATAAGTACAGTAAAATATAGTATCTACTTAAAAGTAAAAACATAAGGAAAGCAAAGAACCTGGAAAATAAAATGCTGTCACTTATTAATGTCTGCATAATTTCCCTATTCCACTTAAAGGTACTGGAAATACGCCTTAAAGCATGACCAACTTAGCCAATACTATTTTAAGCATTTATAGCAGCATAAGCTTCTCATCCAAACCATCTAAAGATCTTAAATTGTAACACAGATTTAAATGACCACAACTGTTAAGACTATTCTACAATTCAAGAATGAAAATTACAGGGTAAGATTTAGGAAAGGAGACTATAATTACTTGAACTGGAACTTGGCCAGACACGGATTTTCTACTCCAAGTGCTCATTAAAAACGGTGTGCTATATCTTAATCTGGGATTTTTAGAGTAAATGCAGGATCTCTAGCACAAGAATGATTCACAAAATTTGTCACTGCATGGGTCTGGGAGGTTAGTGGTGGTACAGAGAATATAATTCCTTCGAAATCTGTTTGTGGCTTTGTTCAAGTTCTGCTTTAATAACATATGAAATGAAACATTGAATCAAAGAGTGATGGAGGTATAAAAAGGGGGGAAATATAAAATTACAAAGCTTATTCAACTATTATGTTTTTTAGAAGAGCCAGCAATACAAAGACTGGTAGGTTAGATTTTCCATAGTGATAAATGTTAAGTACCATGTCGTATCATGACATAGGAAGATGGGGAGTTTAAATGTGCAGCAAATAAAAACCTAAAGCAATTTTATATTTGTTTGGTCAATTGGAAACATGCAAAGGAATAAAATAAAACTTGAAAAAAAGTATTTTAGAAAGGTCCTTGGACAATAAACACTTATAAAATTCTAAACTTTTAATAATACTATACTTTGATTAGGAGAAAAAATGAGAGGGGATATTTTTGGTATTAATGTCTCAGAAACACAACATATCTCTTTTCCTGGGCTTTTGTCAAGCACTTTCACATAGTGAAGATTTTTAAAAAATTTAACAATAAATTGCTGTTTAATAGATGTTTTTTTAACCACCTTTTTATGCAACGTCAATGCACATACTACTGATCTAGAATTCTGAAAAGCATACTTGCAGCAATATTTCCTTTATGTAACCATCTTGAAAACGCAACATATATGTTTCATTTTGTTTGTTGCCTCTATTTCTCCAAATACAGGGGCCTCTATAATTCATTCTGACTGCATTCTTTTCTGTCACATTAATTCCACTGCACTGGAAAAGTTCCACGGAAGTAATAGATTTTGCAATAAGCCACATGCACAAGTCATTGTATACTTATATTCTGATACTTAAGAATCTGAAGGTATTTTCTATTATTTCCAGTATTCATTTTAAAAGGCAAATATTTGGGGGTGCTCTATAATTAAGTGTAAAATCACTATACCCTTACAGTATTTTGCGTCCTAATGCTAACACAGATATTTGAGGCTGAAAATAAATGGGCATAAGCAAAGGAGGATAAAGAAACACATACATTGAAACTTATCTTATTTTTTAACTCTACTGTATAATTTTTTTTTGGTTTTGCTTTTATAAACATAGAAATAGAAATATCTTCAGCATCAGTTCACAGAGATATAGAGCTCTCATCGTGCCAACACCCCCAAGAATGGTCTCTGTCATGGTTTTAAACACAGTTGTTTAAAAAAGGCTTTTTGATAATTGCAAAATATGTTAAAACAAATTATCAAGAATGACCAACAAATGAGATTGCACACACACATTTGTAAGAAATGCAGTGGGTGTCATCACCAACAACAAGCTATCACGCATCCTGATTTCATTCTGATGTACAGCAGTTTTGTGAGGATGGGCTGTTATTCACAGGGGACCACTCTCCTTCCCAGGCTACTATTCCATCTTGAACCAAGTAAATAACCCTTGAGATGTTTCTAAGATATGAAGCAACTCTAGGGTGATTTTCTTTCAGAATGTGACAGGTAATAGTTATTAACAAAAGCTTAAGAATATTCTACTTTCCACATAGTTCAATTCAAATAAACTCCAGTTCCTCAAAAATGCATAGAAGAAGCAAAATGTAAAGTTGTATCTACAATTATCAATTCTTTGCCCCTGAATTTATTTTCCAAATATTTAATAAAGGCAGCTATCAACTAGGACATTTTAAAAAATGTAATTGAAGTAAAAAGTCATGAAAATATTTTTTAATTTATCTTTATTGTTGAAAGTATTATAGATGCCCCCCGAAGCCCCTTTTCCTGGAAGGAGCTTAGTAAGGATGAAATATCCACTCATGCATATTGGAAAGAACAGCTACTAAACCGGAAATACGCTAATATAAACACGGTTAAAGACAAAAGTTTTAAAATGTAAATATGTTAGTTGAACTTGAATATAAACATAGACAAACATAATATTTGTCAGCAAAGCCATGGGAGCTAGCATGAATAGGGTTCACATCAGCCATCAATCCTTGGTATGAACCCTAGGTCCTTTATGATCTGAGAGAAGTTATTTAACTCCAGTGAACTTCGCTTTTCTCAACTGAAAAGTGATAGCTACTTCACATGATTGTTTTATTAAAAGAAATAATGCCTGTTGCACACATGTTTAACATTGTATGGGCCATGATTATTGTTATAATATGTGTTGGACATTATTTTAAGCACAACCATATATAATTTCACTTAACGACTAAGAAGTTACTCTCCAAGTCTGAGATTTCCAATATGGTAATCACTAGTCCCATGTGGCTATTTAAATTTAAGTTATTAAAATTAAAAATTAGTTTTCAGTGATTTTGGTCATGTTTCAGGAGCCACATGCACAATATCGAACATCTCCATCAACACAGGACAGTCTATTTTACAGTACTGCTCTAAGATTCTTATTTATGTATTATTTATTACATATCTTCATTTAATAAAAGAGAAAAGGGAGTTAGAGAAAGATAAAGGAACTTGCCCAAGACCATATGCTAGTAGGCAGGGCTGGAGCAAGTAGGCATTCTGTTTCCATTATATCATGGCAAATGTTCATAAATTCCAACGGTATATACTCTTAAATTTTTTATAAAGCTTTAAATGTTGGGTAAGTTTAAAATAAAATTATAAACATGCAAAATCTTCATATAATAATCACTCTACATTAAGTTCTCAAGAGAATAGTATATAAAATTATAATAAAAAAATTAAACTGCAGGAAGGCATTTACAGTTATATCTACAGTGCCAGTAATCTATATATATTATCTTCATTGCTGCATAGCTTATGATTTGTGATTATTTAAAAAATGTAAATATATGACATATTTTCTATATTTTGTAATGTTTCATAGAAATGCTAAACTCTATTTAAATTATATGAAATAATTATTTAATATTTTTCTCAGATTTTTAAGTTTATTATATTTTTTCTTTAAATACAGTTTTTATACTAGTTGAGCTTAATCTTGCAATTAAAAGGTAGAATCTTTTAACAAAAGTTGGGTAATTCTCACCATGTTAAATATAAAAACATATATTATTAGTTAACCATGAGTCCCTCATACCATATTATCTTGATCAACCAATTAGCTGATAACCACCCACGCCCACAATGTATGAGATTCAAGTTGGTATGATCCAGAAAGAACCCCAAACTTTAAATATGAAGATAAAATAGGTCTTTGAACAAGAGTTAATTATGTCTTTATATAATGTAACTGATTTTGTAGCCTATCTATTAGAGTCTATAAGAAAATAAGTCATTCGTTTTACTCTATAAAAAACTAGACATGGCTCTAACTGGTTTGGCTCAGTGGATGGAGCATCGGCCTGCGGACCGAAGGTTTCTGGGTTCGATTCTGGTCAAGGGCATGTACCTTGGTTGCAGGCTCCTCTCTTGCCAGGGCCCTGGTCGTGGCACATGTAGGAGGCAACCAATCAATGTGTTTCTCTCACATTAGTATTTCTCTCTGTCTTTCCCTCTCTCTTCCTGAAAATCAATGGAAAAATATCCTTGGGTGAGAATTTAAAAAAACAAACAAAAAAAACTAGACATGTAAAAAAAAATCATAAAAGTTTTATTTCAGATCTTGGAACAAAAAAATAACATCAGGGGATTTAAAGTTAAAATTTGTAGATTTCACTTTCTTCCAAATAATATTCCCAGAAATGTAGGACTATTTAGTCTTGTCCAAACAAGAACAGCTCAGTGCTCCATTGGGAATGGGAAATAGCAGCATACTGTATTGTGATAATGAACTAATTCTATTCTCAAAAAACTAATTCATTTTTTGCATCATTGAGAAGAATCAACGCTCTAATCTACAGAGTATTTCAGCATATTCACATATATACAAAAAATCATTTGGGTTTTATAGGGAATACAATTACATTACTCTAAATTTTAGAAGTATTGATTTATCCTAAGTCTGCATAATATGGATTTTAAAAAACATGTTAAAACCATGAATTCAAGAAATTGATGAGGTTAAATGGTATTTATCAAGAACACAAATTTGAAACAAGATAAAAGTTAATATTCTTCCTATGTTAAGTTTAATTTAATTCTGAGAAATTAGACATATACATTGAAGTATAAAGTGAATACGTAAGCAATACATTTATTTTAAGAATATATATAAATACCAATCAGAAATGACTCTAATGGAGAGTGTAGTGTAAAGGAGGCATCTTGAGCACACCAAATATTATAATAATAAAATAAATACAATGCACACAATTAGGAATTATCAAAGATTCAAGAAAAATCCAAATAAATGCAATGGATAGAGATTGTATCATGTTGAGAGGACACATGAGGGCTAAAGGAATAAAATCTATTTGGGACAGGTCAGGAAAATCTCCTTTTATAGAGATTCACCGCATTGAGGGCAATGGAGGAAGACTAAATTTTCTGTAGTCATTTTCATCCAGTAGTTGGCATCATTAGCAAAATGAAAGGGAAAGAGTAAAAATAATAAATTTCAGGAACTGATTTATGAAAATTTGCATGGTTTAAATACCATCTTACTGACAAGGCAATGAACTCTAAGAAGGCAAATTAATATCCAACACAGACAACTACAGAAAACAGAGTAACTCATAAGCCACATTCAATGAAAATTCTATGGAGAAAGAAAATTAAGGTGTGTGTGTGTGGCAGGTGTGTGTGTGGGGGGAGGGGGAGATTACTGTTATAAAACTTAAATTTTACTAAATCCAATATGGATACTTTTTTATATTTTAGACAACTGAATTGTTTCTACTCTTGCAATATTGCCCTGAGAAAAATAAAACATTTCAGATGAAATGTCTTTTTCAAATAAGAAGTCAATGCCTATTAAATTCTAAGAAATTAAAACATAACTGAGTGTTCCACAGAATCTACCTAACGGGCACAATTATTTTCAACTGAACCTCAAGGTTATACCATTTTTCTTGCTGAAGTGTTTGACAGCCTACAACCCTCTCTTTGTTCTGCATTAAAAGGTAAACTGATCTGTCAGGGACACTGGTACTACAATCCATCTCTCAGGAGCAGAAAAATGTTGACTTTCTTAATATGCTGTCAAGCCTTCCTGTGCTCTTACTGTCAGTTTTCCGCATTTTTATAACTTTTGTTATAAAAGCACCTGTAAGCCTTTTCAGCAATTAGTTTCCTGCAGATTAGTTAATAGTGTCTTGTCAGACAGCTAATATTTATGACAATAGAAGGTAAATGGTCTGTTGAAATGCAGCCCACCAATCATTAATTTCACTCCTCAGCAGGAGAGCAGCAGTTTACATATTTCTTTTGAAAACTGTTAGAAATGTAAGCATGGAGCGTTTGAAAATGGCAATGGTTTAAAAATATCTAGGAGTCTTTTTTACCATAGCTCCATAGTGGACTAAAGTATAAGACAAATATATTCTGAATATTTCCTAAAGGTTACAACCACAACAAACAGACTGAAACGTTTCATAATAAACTATACTCAATTCATGAAGGAGTTCGATGTACTAAATATTTTTGAGAACCAGGAAAAAATTAAATTTCAGTATACTTCCATGATTTTGTGACATAGTCCCAGGTTGAATACCCTCTCAGGACATTTCATTTTACTTTTTTAATTCCTGCTGCGCCAACACGAACTGTTTAAGTAATATTCCTGTTTTCCCCCTGCACATCCCACCTTAATATCAAGTACTCTTTTCTATATATTTCTTGCTTAA
>NW_005354999.1:1356737-1362687 GCF_000412655.1 Myotis brandtii
ATATATATGTATGTATGTGTGTATGTATGTGTATATATATATATATATATATGGAATGGATCTTCAATTATTCCAGAATAAGTGTACAAAAAAAGAATACTCATAGTATTGAAACTTGAATATTTTATAAATGATTTTGAAATGCACGGGGATTTCATGGGTGTAGTCTGTCTGCTATTATGAGAGCTTATTGGGTTTTATATTGAGAACAGAGGTAATTTTTAGCCACAGTCCTCTTTCACCAGCTGCTATGAACAATTCTTACTTATTAGATATGATCTAAAAAAAAAAAGCAAGTACTTATTTCTGCAAGTGCCTTGCAATTCAATATAATTATTTTCAGTCAAACTTCATCTGCCTGTAAAAATAGTTTTGGGAAATTATAATAAATCATCAACTTAGAGGGTATAGTATTTCCCACTATTATGAGGAGGAAAGTAAGAAATCAAAATAATTACTATCTTTTATTGTGCAAGAATTAAGGCTAACAAATATGAAACCCCATTTTTTATGATATAAAATCTATATAGTGAAAAGGTGCAATCAAATTAAATTGAGTCTAATTAACAAACAAGACCATTTGTTTGATGTGAATAAGTCTGTTAAGTAAGTGAAAGCATACAGGAAACATTTATTTCTATATCGTAATAGAGAAGAATAGACTTAATTTGTTAACAAATAGTTTTCATTTTGTACATCTATTCATAAATATAATATTGTGAGCACTAGAATTTCAGAGGGTTTCCCACATTGGACCCTTTTAAGACATATATAAATAATGTTAAATAGTAATTAATACTAATACATACTAAATTGCTGAAATTCAATAAGAAAATTAGTCATTTCTAATGTTTATATCCAAGTCACCATTTGTGAAAGCTACTGTTTCACTATGATAAATGTTAAAATGGGATATTATCTAATTTATTTACCTAAAATGCCAGAATTTTATAAGCTTTAAGACAGATTTTGAGTGTTTAATATCTTTAACTCAAAGAGAAAGCTCTTTAAAAGAAAAAAAAAGTGCCACTTCATCCATTCAACAAATAGTTCCTACATGCCCATTATATAGTACATACTTTTCCAAGCTGAGATAATGAGGAGAATTAACATTTATTGTGCAATTTCAATTAAAAAGGCACCTATGTAAGCACTTCTATTAAATCCTCACTATAATTTTCTAATTATGCCAGTTTTACTAATGAGAAGATTGCGGTAGGCACAACTAATATCTTGCTAAAGTCACACAGCTAGAAAGTGGCAGAGCTGACCTTTGAATCTTGGAAATTATTTTGTATAAAGTTACTTTTCTTCTTTTTATTGAACTTATTGGGGTGATAATGGTTAACAGAAGCAGACATAATTCTACAACACATCATCTGTACACTGTATTGTGTGTGCACCACCCCAAGTCAAGTCTCCATCCATCACCTTTTATCCCCCCATACCCTCATCCACCACTAATATATACTAAATTGCTGAAATTCAATAAGAAAATTAGTCATTTCTAATGTTTATATCCAGGTCACCATTTGTGAAAGCTACTGTTTCACTATGATAAATGTTAAAATGGGATGTTATCTAATGTATTTACCTAAAATGCCAGAATAAGTCACCTGAATTTTATAAGCTTTAAGACAGATTTTGAGTGTTTAATATCTTTAACTCAAAGAGAAAGCTCTTTAAAAGAAAAAAAAAGTGCCACTTCATCCATTCAACAAATAGTTCCTACATGCCGATTTCAAAAGAAAGGCAAGTGGGGTAAAAGGAAGAGGACAAAATAAGAGAAACTTGCAAGGAAGAACAAAGAAGTAGAAATTATCAATGTGTGAGTAGCTTCCAATTATTCTTTTAACTGCATTGACAACAGATGATTTGACAGACCAAACTCACTCAGTTCCCAAGTTTCTCAGTTAAAATACTTTTCCTATAAATAAAAAACTCACTTATTCAATAGGTAAGTTGGGAAGGAAGAGTTCATTTGTGTGACAAATGATTTATTGATTCTTCTAAATCACCAGGTATAGATCAAATTTGTATAGAATGTACATCCTATATAATAAAAGCCTAATATGCTAAGTGTCCGGCTGTTTGTTCAACCGTTTGACCAGTTGCTATGATGTGCACTGACCACCAGAGGGCAGAAGCTCCAACCAGTAGGTTAGCTTGCTGGGGTCCAGCCTACCGGGACTGGGGGAGGTGGGCCAGACATGCCCTGGAGCCCTCCCACTGTCCCTCCCTGGCTCTGATCATGCAATGGTGGGGTCCCTCAACCTAGCCTGCACCCTCTCACAATCCAGGACCCTGAAGGGGATGTCAGAGAGCTGATTTCGGCCCAATCCCCACAGGCCTTGTCGAGGGACCCCATCAGTGCACGAATCCATGCACCAGGCTTCTAGTAAATTGATAAAAACGAAAATGATACAATTTTAAAATACTTCATCCATTAAAAAGCATAAACTACTCTGTTCATCATCAAATGGCGAAGATAATAAAGACTTCTCCAAATAGAAAGCAGGATGGCTTCCATAGGGCTTTGAAAGTACTCATGGAAAGCTTGTAGCCCATTTTTCGATGGGGAAAAATTCATAAAAGATGATAAGGCTAATCATCAATGGCTTAATTATATGTTTATTTTAGCTAATCAGACCTTTGTCAGCAGAAGTATGAATATTTGCAATAAAATAGTAATTATCAATGACTTAATCAGGCCTTTGTCAGCAGAAGTATGAATATTTGCAATAAAATAGTTAATAATATTATAATATGGTCATTACCCCAATGACAAAAGTTTATATTTTCTCTTAAATGTTCGAGTGATTGAGAAAATGATATACATTTCATTAGAGAAAAAAGAAGAGGCATAGCAGGTTCTAAGAATTTAGGAATATTTTGAGTCAATGATACTATTTTGGGGTTATATCTAATTTTGCATTGAAATCTTTCGCATTATTTTTCTTTAAGATGAAAGTATCTTTGTTTTATTAGGTATTCCTCTCATGACCTGGTCAATTTCTATTCTCTTGTATATGCAACAAGAAAGGGATAAATAGATCAAAAAGAAAAATTATATGAAAGAAAAGAGAAGTAGAAAATGGGGATTTTTTTCCCCACAGATAACTTAAAAAGCAATAGAATAGATGAAGGTGACAGGAAGGTATTAAATGGGGTAGATTTAACTTGGTTTTGGGGGGAAAAAAGCATTAAAGCTAATGGAAAGAGTAGCATATGTTAGCTCCTATAGCGAGTCTCCAAGGCAGGGACATCTGTGCAGTCCATTCTGGAATCTCTAAAAGAGTGGTTGGTAGAGAGAGGCATCAAGTGATTGACAGTGAGATCAAGACAGAGGATGAGGCAGGGTATTTGTTACCCAAAATTACAATCAAAATTTATAATTAGCATTTCTTCACTGGGCAATTTTTATAAACTTCATTGATTCAATATATGTCATTCTGGCAGAGATTACATTGAATTTTACTTTGGCAATTTGTGAGCAATTGTCAAATATCATTTTTCAGGTAATGCTTACCCAATTAAGAGACACCCACTTCCTAAAATAATGCATCTTCAGTGAAAGCAGAATCTGGGTAATGTTTATATAGCCAATAAGCAACCATATATATCTGCTTATTGAAATAGATTCCTAACAATTTTTCTTCCTTTGTATAGTTTAAATTACTATACATAAATATAGAAGAAACCATATTTCCTAAAACACACAAGAAATTTCAAATTAGTTTTCTTCAATTTGTCCAAATCAGATAAATCAGTTAATTTATAATCATTATATCTAGGGACACTTAAAAATTTTTTAATATAATTTACTTTCACAAAAACAGACATATCAATCATTGAAACAGAATAGAGAGTCCAGAGATAAATCCAAACTTACATGGTTAATATATGACAAAGGATACAAGAATATAAAATGGGGAAATGACAGTTTCTTCAATAAATGGTGTTGGGAAAACTGGACAGATAAATTGAAAAAAGTGGAACTGGGCCACTATTTTATACCATATTCAAAAATAAATTCAAAATGGATTAAAAACTTAAATGTAAGACCTAAAACTATAAAAGTCCTAGAAGAAATCATAGGCAATAATCTCTGGGCATCTGTCTTAGCAATATTTTCTTTGATATGCCTGCTTGGACAAGAGCAACAAAAGCAAAAACAAACAAATGGGACAACATCAAACTAAAAAGTCTCTGCCCAATGAAGGAAACCATTAACAAAATGAAAAGATAACCTACTGAATGAGAGACGATATTCACAAATGATATATAAAATAAAGAACCCATATAACTAAGCATAAGAAACACACCACTTCAATTAAAAAATGGGCAGAGGACCTTAATAGACACTTCTCCAAAGACATACAGATGGCCATCAGACAAATGAAAAGATACTCAATACACTAATTATCAGGGAAATGCCAGTCATAACCACAATGAGATATCCCCTCACACCTGTTAAAAAGGCTATTATCAAAAAGTCAACAATAACAAGAGTAGAGAAAAGCACTTGTTATGCACTGTTGGTGGGACTGTAAATCAGTGCAGCCACTATATAAATCCATGTAGCAGTTCACTAAAAATTATAAACAGGACTGCCTTACAAACCAGAAATTCCATTTCTGAATATTTATCAAAAGAAACCAAAAATACTAATTCAAAAAGATAAATGTACCCCTATGTTAACTGTAGTATTATTTACAATAGTCAAGATATGGAATCAACCTAGGTGTTCATCAAGACATAAATTAAAAAGATGTGATGTCACACACACACACACTGTAAAATATATTTACATATCAATGCATGCATGTATGTATAAATGTATGTATGTGTATAGAGATCCATATAAGCAATTCATTTTGGAAAGACAGTTTACCAAAGGTTTCAGGGAATTTGGCAAGATGTCAGAGCTCAAAATTTTTTTAAAGGTGACTTATCTAAATATTTTTTTTCATGTACTAAAAGTGGAAAATCTGACAAAATTGATCTCAAAAATAAATTCTTGTCTATTTTCCTTCCATATTCTTCCATGAATTAGGCTTGAAATTTAGAGAACCGGATACAAATAGAATGTCTTCCTTTCATCACTCATTAGCGCCAGGTATTTGCAATGTAGGAGAGCAGTCCATGTTTATGTTTTACTTGCCTTGAGGTATATTCTGTGACTTCCTCTTTTCATTCACAAGGATGAAAGACAGTGAATGGATGCCTGTAAGCACTCTGGTTATCTATGCAGAAGTGGCACTCTATTGATGTTGCTACTCGAAATACCTCTGTATTTTTACTTTTCATTATTTTCTGGGGTTTTTTTTTCTATTACCGTGGGTCCAATCACTGATGTTATAGCTTCTCAATATATATATGTAAATAGCTTGCACAATACTGCCTTACAACATTTTTAAGTTCCTTTGCATTCTTTCTGGTACTTTAAACCTATATTTCCAAATCCTTTGTAAATTCCCTAAAAGAAGGGTTTGTCTCCCTCCTGCTCCATTATCTAGCCAGTGCTCTGAATCTAAAGATATTAGATCAGTGGTTCTCAACCTTGGCTGCACATTAGAATCATGAGGCCCAGAAATCAGGATTTTAAAAAGATTCCCAGGTGATTCTAATGTGCAGCCAAGGTTGAGAACCACTGTATTAGATACTGTTACTAAATTTCTTCATATGACCTTCTAAAATTACTCAATACAAAAAAAGAAACATTTATTTTAGTATGAAGAGTAATCCAACTCCGTCCCAATTACTTCTTTACTGGCTTAAGCTTCCTTTTGTTAATTCAGCAGGCAATTTGTTGAATGCCAACTAAGTACAGAACACTATGCTAGGCACTGGGTATATAAACAATAACTATGTTTGATTTCAAGAATCTGAGTACAGTGGGAGAGGCTAGCAATGGGGGAAAAAAAAGACAGAAGGAAACAAGGGAGGG
>NW_005354999.1:1362889-1400235 GCF_000412655.1 Myotis brandtii
GAGGGAGGGAGGGAGGATTATAACCTAATGTGGTAATTGCTGAAAGAAGTACTCCCAGATTCAGAAAACCATATTGGATTGAGAGGTTCAGGAAATACTTCCTAGACAGAGCTGCATCTTGAAGAAAGAAGAGCTAAACCAGACATTCCAGGCAGCAGTAACAGCCTGACCAATGGCAGTAGGCATTTCAAGTTAAGTTTCTTGATTGAAACTTTTCCTCCTGATTTTTAACATCTGGGTACCTAGATTTCTTACTGCTTCTAATAGCTTTGGAAATAAAACAATAGCACTTTTATGACTTCTTTATAAAAGAACACAATGGAACTGTCAACCCAAATGAAATATACAATTTATATAATTTTGATTTAAAAGGATGCTGTATTTGTAAATAATTTGTCCAATATGATAGCCCTATAACTCAAGAACTGTTTTTTTCTCATACAGCAAATAGCAATTTTATTGCAAGTTTGCCTTAAAAAATCTTAATATTTTTAAAAGGTTAACAAAAAGCGTAAGAAAATATAGTGATATGTGTTATCCTATGCATTTTAAAGCTGCACTGTGTTTCAGGGAACCATGTATGAGCAAAACTTCTCACAAATGCACAACAAATTGTACCCTAAAGTTTTTTGGGGGGAGAAATTATACAAGTTTTCTAAAGCAAACTGATAATTTAGGCAACAGTTGACCAAAATATAGAAGGTTTTACAATGACTGATCTGGCATAATCTCCGATGAAAGGAGGCGATAGCTTATGAAGTGTGGCATTCTGAGAAGTTCCAAGGACGAGAGAGGTTGAATACGAGGTAGTGAGCACTACACAGAACCAAGAGGAAGGAGATGAGCCTAGAGCACCCCGATGGGAACTGGGGATCTAGAGGACAATTAGATTCCAAATTTGGAGATGAAGCCAAAGGAAACAAGAGAAGTTCCAGAAAATCTGCCTCAGAAACAAAAGGCTTTAGGGTAGGACTATGGAGGGGTCCCATAAATGAGCTTTATATCACCTATAAATGGTATGTAATTTGTGTTTATTCTCTCTCTCCTACACACACACACACACACACACACACACACTTTCCTGGTAAGAATTTTTTTTTAATGCATACTCTCAAAGAAGTTCTTGAAGTTTTAAGCCCCACTGATCCTGGACAAATATAATAAACATTAAATTTCATTGGTAAATCCAATTTGGTTTGCTTCCTCTGTAGAATGCACCTGCTAGTTGCTATAGTAAGCATCCTTTTTTGCTTACCACCTGCAGAATTATTGAGGAGACTCAAAATGATGTAGTAACAGCATACTTAGGCAGACCTCATGAGAAAACATGAGTAACTTAACTCCTGATAATGCTAGGGAAATTCTCTGTAATTATGAAAGGGAGATGTTTTTAGAACTATTAAATTATCATTTCCCATAATTGAGACTATATCCCAGTGGTAGTAACAATAGTTGCACTTCTTATTAAACCAGTATGTCACGGAACCTCTACAACATGCTGCCCTTTAAAGGAACCGCCGTAGTCCAATGAAAGTTATGGTTCAACTAATTCTTATACACTCTGCTTCTGAGGCTATAGCCATAGCTTTCAAATTTTAGGATTTTATTTTAAATGCACACAAATAATTGTTATGAATAGTTTGCCCCCCCTCCACACACACACACACACACACACACACACACACACACACCCTGCCAAATTTATGTGTTGAAGTCCTAACCCCCAAGTATCTCAAAGTGTGGCTTTATTTGAAAATAGCATCTTCACAGAAGTAATCAGCTAAAATTGAGGTCACTAGGGTAAAACCTAAACCAATTTGACTGATACCCACTTAAAATGGGTAATTTTGGAAGCAGAAACACAAAAAGAAGGAAGACGGTGTGAAGCAGGGGGAGAAAATGGCTATCTAGATGCCACGGAGAGAGACTTGAAACAGATCTTTCCTGCCCAGCTCTCACTAGGAACCAGCACTGCTGACACCTTGATCTTGAACTTTTAGCCTCCAGAATAGTAGTGAGACAATACATACCTGTGTTTAAGTCACTCAGTCTGTGGAACTTCATTATGGCAGACCTATCAAACAAACGGATTCAATAATAGTAATGATGATAAAGCTATCAAAGTGCACTAATGTCCTGTTGCTGCTGTTACAAATTACCACAAACTTCATGGCTTAAACGTTACAAATCCATTTCTTAAGGTTTCAAAAGTCAGAAGTCTCACTGGACTAAAGTCCAGGTGTGAGCAGGGCAGCTTTTCCACTGGAGGCCATGGGGGAGATTCCTTTCCTTGTCTTTTGTAGCTTCTAGATGCTTCCCGGATGCCTTAGCTCATGGCTCCATCATTCTGACCTCTGCTTCCATCACCACATCTCTGACTGACCTGCACCCTTCCTTATAATGTCCCTCATGATTACCTTGTGTCCACAAGATACTTAAGGATAATAACTCCATATCAGGATATTTAATCTCCTCTGTCAAATCCCCTTTGCCATGTAGTGTAACATATGCAGGGGTTCCATGCATTAGGATAAGAACAACTTTGGGGAGCCATGTTTCTGCCTATCACAGACAAAAAAAAAAACATGCAGAAGCATCCAGCTAAACACTTGACCTTAATTTTCTCATTTAATCTTCCCAGTCATTTTAAGTGATACCATTATTATGCCTATTTTATCTAAGGATTTAAAGTTTTGCATATTTATTCAATGAATGATTCTGCTCTAAATCCTTCCTAAATTATGCAATTAAATATTTTTTGTTGTCTCTATTATCCACATGTATAACTTTTTTACATAACAATAATGACCCCAATTCTTTTAGTTCTTGGATTTCATTTGTTATCTTATATTCAGTCAAGTCTTCTAGAGATGGACGGGCAGAACCTGGGCAATGGGTGTGATATTCAAATTGAACTGAAACTGGATGGGGTAGAAACAAATGGTGCATAAAATGCAGGGATATCCTTGGATTCTACACAAGTATAGTTAGGGCTGCTGCATATGGGCACCCAGTCAAGGGGTCCATGGCAGAGCCCTGTAAGTCCTGCAGACATGACCACTTTGCATAAACGTGGTCCATGAGCTAGCAGCAGCAGCGAGTGGAGAGACTGTCTCTGCTCACAACCATTACAGATGTCCCCAGCATTACAGATTACTGAATGAATCTATGATGAAGATGAGACATTGGCATTTTTTCAAGACATCCCAACTAGTGGCATTTTTCAATAAAATCTACTGTATAGGTAAAATTGTTAGCTCTTTTCAAGAAACTAGAGGGGCACTTATTTAACAAAGCACTAGTTTTCATAGAATCTTCTCGGCACTGAAGGACAAGGAAACTATTCATCTATGGCCTGAGCAGTTTGAGAGTAGAGGCAGAAAATGAAGTCTTCAGCTGACGCACATGGAGGGGCACAGCTAAAAATTCTCAGGAAACAGAGACATGGGGAACTAGTGGTTAATGGCACCTTTTTTTTTTTATAACATGATAACCATTTTCTGAGTGCTTCTCACATATTAATTTTGTCCTCCTCCTCATCATCATCACCCTGTCCATGCAATGTTCTCTAATTAAATACCACAGGAGAAACACTTGCAGTTAGTCAAGTTGGGTTTAATTCTTTTGTTGTAGCAAGGCAGACCCATGGAGATCCATGGGGCATCTCAGAGAATTCTAGAAAGGAGTGACCATAGGATTTGGGCTTTTGTAAGGGAATTTAGAAGAGGGTTTCAGAAAGCAGGGGTTCACTCTGGGTTGGGTGCTGTGAGCAAGCAGGGTATGTTCTATCATTGGGTAAACTCATAAATCTCTTTTAGAAGGCGGGCAGACTACAACAAGGTTAACGAAGCAACAAGCACTCACATCAGCAGGTATTTCATATTTTACCAATGACCTGTCCTTTTGTCTGTACTTAGACAAAATTATCAACTGGTCTTAGGTGCCTCATCTTCTGATGGTCTCAGGATGACACTGTCTGATGTTGCTGTTCTCTGAGATTTTTAAATGTCCATCAGGAGAATACCAAGTCCTAGCTGTGAGGACCAGGCCAGTTCCCAAATATCAGGGAAGCTTTCCTATTCCTTAATCCCCATATTACAGACAAAGGGAGGAAGGCACAGGAATTACAGAAACTCAAAGGTCATACAGCTGTTCAGTAGAAAGCCCTCTGGCTTTATCTCCTGCCATTTGCCCTTCAGATTCCTTCATTCCAGCCACAAAGATATTCTTGGTATCACTCAAATTCCCATACTCACAACTCAGTGCTTTTGCATTTGCTTTATCCTCTAACTAGAAACCTCTTTATTGAAATACATGTAAGGTTCCTTCCCTCCCTTTTATCCAAGATATACTCAAAGGTTCCATTTTCAGAGGGGACTTATTTTATCATCTAAAGCAATTTGGCATGCCTTCTTCCTCTCATTAACTTTAACTTTTTTCTTCTTCATTGCAACAGTCTACCCAAATTATATTAATGTTTGCTTATATGTTCTTTCTTCATTAGAATGTAAGTACCATGAGGTCATGATACTATTCCCTCATACGTGTGTATCAGATGCTCAATAAAGAGCTATTGAATGAATTAAATAATGGCATTATTTCAAAAATTATCTAGCCTGTTTTAAACTATCCTTTCATGACTTCCTAAGTTCATTGTACAGAGTTACAATTTATAAAATTCTAGCAATGTTTATGATTTTAACAAATCATTAGAGAACATATCATAAATAGTCTAGCAATCTTAAGTTTTCCCTTGGCTATCAATTTTGATCCATGGTTCAATTTCTAGCCCTCAAAATAAAACCAAAGATTGTAATATCTGCCATTTTTAAAAATATTTTTTTATTGATTTCAGAGAGGAGAGGAGAGGGAGAGAGATAGAAATATCAATGATGAGAAAGAATCATTGATGGGCTGCCTCCTGCGTGGCCCCCACTGAGGATCGAGCCACAACCTGGGCTTGTGCCCTTGACCGGAATTGAACCTGGGACTCTTCAGTCCATGGGCTGATGCTCTATCCACTGAGCCAAACCAGCTAGAGCTATCTGCCATTTTTTAAGAGAACAGAGATTATGCATATTTAAGTACAATAATATAAAGCAAGAACATTACCCAGCACCTAGCTGCACTCACCCATCCCAAATTTAATTATGAGCAAAAGAACATTAGGAGTTCTCTGAAGCCCAAAGAAAGACAAAAACAAAATATCAACTCCTGATGTTCATGCTTAAGGATATTTAAAAGGCGGAAGTAAATGGTAAAAACCCTCAATTACAAAAAATACACTGACAAGTACTCAGAAGAAGTTCTTATTTCCTTTCTAACTTATTTTTGGTATCACTGACCATAACCCTTCACATGTTCTTATAGCCACATCCTTTCTGTAGTTTCATTACTGACAAACAGCAGGTTTAACTTTGGGCTCTGTCATATGACTTGCTTTGACCAACAGCAGAAGTGACAATGTGCTGGTTCTGAACATAGAATACAAGAAGTTGTATGGGTCTTTGAGAGTTCTTTTGTTCCTTGGTCATCCCAATGATTAGAGCAGGTTGTGACTAACCTGATGGTCCAAGAATAGAGAAAGGTATGTGAACCGAGTAACTCCAACCAGCCCACAGAGCAGTGGTGACACATAGAGTCTTCTAGCCACAAAATCCTAAGCTGAGCCCAGCCCAGCAAAGCCCCAGACATTTGAAGGATAATAAATGATCACTGTTTTAGGTCACTGAGTTTTGAGGTAGTTTGTTATGCATTAATAGTAAACACCATAATCTTCTTTCTAAAATATCCCTTTAAACTTCCTAAAGGAGATTTCTCCATAATAAGTCAGAAAAAGTCAACCAAGAACTATGAAATGACTTCCTATCAAAATTTAGGTCAAAATAGTCATCATGAGAAAAATGACACCTTTTTTTAAAAAATAAAAATGCATAGAAAGTATTGCTAATGAATTATCTTCTTAGAAAACTATGAATGTTATACTGAAGTGCTTTCTTGATAAGGAAGTCTGAACAAAACACAACAGGAAAAAAAGGGAATAGAAGACTTGTGATATTCATTGATACTAGCATTTTATTATTCCACAAAGAATTTTAGCATACAATAGCCATATAAAACTATAGTTTGTCTAAAAGGAATGAATTCCCAGAATAATGCAAGATATCTTTGAAAATGTAATGAAGAGAAGCATACAATTTATCAGACTGTAAATAAGAGATCATCTGAAAGCCTGTGAGAACAATAACAGAAACTAGTCTTCAGCCAAGATTGCTTAGCAGAATCAACCTAACATTACCCTTAGGGTACATTAAAAGACAATATACAGGAAGTATCTAGACACAGAAACTTTTATTAGAGTTTGTCATAAAACATTGATTAAAAAACCTGTTTGAATATGATACCAGGATCATTGATTTGAGGTCCAATAGTTCATGAGTTATTGAGACACTAATAAATCAAAGGGTTGTGAAGGTAATTTGCTGAAATTACCATTTCTTCTTGTTAAGTATATATACAATGAAAGAAATTGGCCTTTTATGTGCATACTGAACATATTTCTTAAAGATAGGCTTCAATTTTCAGGACTTGGAAATTAATCCCTACTCACTATTACACCTATTTTCCCAAAAGAATCATCAGACATATATAGCTGGACATTAGCTCTTCCTTTAGTCTGGCAGGAGTATATCACAGAATTTAATTCAGAAATAGCCAGTTCAGTTTCAGGTGGCATATTTCAACACATGGGAATTCAGAAGATCAATAATATGAACATTGATTATTTGTATTGCAAATGTTCCTAATTCACTACATAGCTTTCTCTCCTATCATAACTGGTATTTCTGTTTCCAGCAAAAACTCATTCATATAGGATTTAGTAAAAGGTAATTTTTACTGAGCATTCACACTAAGCCAGGTACCACCATAGGCATTTTACCAGAATTAACTCCTTTAAACTTTATAACCACTCTATAAAAGATTCCATTGTTATCTGAATTTTACAGATTAGAGAAATGAGGATTAGTTTGCTAACCCATGATAGGAGAACCAGGATAATATATCAGGCAGACTGGCTGTTTTATTTTTCAAACTCAAAAAATTTGAAAAATAAAATGGTTGTTACCAGATTTCATCTTAGAGACCAGTTTGACTTAATAAATACCTTGAAAACTGTTATTTGGAAGCTGAGATAATTAGTTTAGAACTGTTTTTTGTAGCAAAGAGGGAAAAAATCTATCATCAACTTAATTTAAATATGGAGGGACCTGGAGAGTATTATGCTAAGCAAAAGAAGCGAGTTAGAAAAAGACAAGTATCACATACTCTCACTCATATGTGGAATCCAATAAACAAAATAAACAAATGAACATAACAGATCCAGAGACATAGAAGCATGGAACAGACTGATGAATATCAGAGGGAAGGCAGGGTGGTGGGGGGGAGAGAAATTAACCCAAGAACTTATATACATAACCCATGGACACAGAACATAGTGTGGTGAAGGCCTGCGGGGGGGTGGGGGGGGCAGAGTATGGGATGGAAGGGGTCATGGGGGAAATAAAGGGGACATCAGTAATACTTTCAACAATAAAAATAATTTTTTAAAAGTATGGGATACCTGTCAATATAATTTTGAAGAGAGAGCTGAGTCTAGACACTTATTTATCAGAAAAGTAAAAATCATTTTTCAAAAGAGATGTCTGATATTCCATTTTAAGCTGTTTGACTCTGTATTATAAAACCCCCTATCCTCCATATTTTCAACAATTTGGCTACATTCACCAGCCTTTGTGTGCGTGGTATTTTGTTTGCTTTGTGCATTGTGGATGTTTGGTAATCAAAGGTCCAGGTTCTACCTTTAGGTCAATGTTAAATGAATTCTGTGAAACAGAAACTAAAATGTGGCGGTGATCATGACAATGTTAGGTTTCTAGAAATCCACAGCAATCTTAAGAACTTTCTTAAAGTCTTGGACTTGCCTCAGGACATGAAATGTGGGAGGAGGAATGGGAAATATTTTTAATTGAATATCCAAAGAGTGGCTAATCTCAGCTGGTATGTCACACATTTGTTTTTCACTGTATATCCTCATACGTGATAAATCTATTGGCCATCGTACCTCAGCCTCCAAGAGCATCCCGGCTCCTGGGAGCAGGCACCCCACTCTGTACCCAGATACTTGAAAGCAGTGGCTTTCTCTCTGGTCCTCTGCCTCATGACTTAATTCCTCTTCCCTCCCTCCAAGCTCCCTCTCTCCACTTTCTTTTTCTCCACCACTGAACCAACTCTAAATTATCCAGCGCTCTGCCATGGCCATGACTCAAGGTTCCCTGTGTCAACACCATCTGCCGTATGGGTTCTGTTCCCACAAATAATTGAGATGATTAGGAAAATACAGTATCCAGTGAAGTCACACCTACGACAAGAAACATGAAAAACTGGGACAGATTGGAGCTCTCCACATTTCAGCTGAAACCAACAGTGTGGGAGGAGCAGCCCTCTCTAGTAACAGCTGCCCCTTCACACA
This sequence comes from Myotis brandtii, assembly GCF_000412655.1. NCBI lineage: Eukaryota > Metazoa > Chordata > Mammalia > Chiroptera > Vespertilionidae > Myotis > Myotis brandtii. Next base: position 1,371,420 of record NW_005354999.1, read on the forward strand.
AATTGGAATTTAGATCCTGGCAGCACAATTGTAGGGAAAAAAATTAAAGTGCTGACTGACGGTAAATCTAAATACAATGAACTACCACTGAGTTCAGTGAGGGATAAAGCAATTATTTTAAAACAGTGGTTTTATCCATTTTAAATAAAACGTTTTTCAATGACATGAGAATGCTATTTTCTTCTTTTCCCTCACCTTTCTCCCAAACCCTGATACCTACACACTTTGATAAACACTCTTGTATTAAATGAAGGCACAATTAAATGCTTTTTACTATTTCCAAACTACATATGTACATCCTCAGAAATAACGCCTCATACTCATCCCATTTGTTCAAATTTACCTTACAATAGTACTCTCAAATATGTAAATATGATACTGATATTGGAAAAAGGCCAATAGGTGGAAGAATGATTTAGAAGACGCCCCCACACCCAGTCTGTAGAGCTTGTCTTTAAGGTAAACATCCTTCGGTAAAACAAAAATCCCATAAAATAATTAATTATAAAATGTTAGATCTCGATATTACAACTAAAGTCATGTTCATATGGAAACATAAATGCAAAGCAAAAGTAAAATATAAAATGCAAAGAACTTGAGTATTTATTTTAGCTTTACAAATACATATTTCAGCTTTATATGTTTCATGGTTCATCAATAGTTGTTCATAATTAAGAAAAAAAGTCCATTCAAGACAGAAGACCAGCTATAGGGTATAAAATATATAATTTATAAAATAGATAAGAAATTATAATTTTATATTAACTTTATATTGATTAAGGACAAATAATGAATTGCAGAGATCATCCCTAACACATGCACTGGACACCATCTCAGTAAGAGGGTGCCATACCATTCATCCAGGATGTCATGCTCCAACTTCTGTTTTACCTGCAATGTCTCATTGTCTTGCAGCTTTGCCACTTCTTTCTAGAAAGCAATCTTAGGGGTCTAGATTTTTTCCCAGCACCACCACCAATTTTCCATATGGCCCCCTCAATTTACTCTGTCTACCTTTTTTATCAGCAAACATTAATTTTCATGGGACGAAGACATGCTAGCATCCAAGTAAGTAACAGGAACACAACGTTAAATTTTAACAAACATTTAAAGGTTGAGTATGGGGTAGCATGGTAGCTTTGGACCAATGAGTCCCAGAAACAAGAAGATCCCACATCCAGTCACCAGCTCCTTCCCCAGGCCTCCACTGGCTGCACACAGAATAGATTGTGGGTGCAGGAGACCTGAGAGAGCCCTTGCCTAATGTCTCGTGAAAGGCCTGACAAGGTTTAATGATGAAGAATACCTGCGGAAGCACAGGGTAGCTCCAGACCCTGCATGGGCACAAGGTGGACTGACTACCACTGGGGGGCAGTCAAGATGCCTGCTCATTCCCCAGATCCTGCACTCCTACAAGAAAGGATCTGTCTGCTGCTGGAAGAGACCATAAAGCATGCTTATGAGTCAGATGAGACCCTATTCTGAACAAGGACAAAAAATGACCCCACAGAAGAAAGGGCCAGATATCCCACACCCTTCAGCCAGTCCTTGACTTTACACCAGACTAAGAATTGATGCCTCCAGGAGAGGAGAAAAAATCCAGCCTACCTACCTTAAACTGACAATAAGCAAAATCCTTTTGCCATTAATATAGGAGAGCAAGACACCTACTTGCACCAGGTCCTGCATAGATACCATGCAGAGCACTATTACCATGCAAAGACATGTGAAACCTTCAATTATGCCTTAGGCATTGCACAAACACAAGGCAAGTGTAGCTATTGTGCAAGGGTGAGGGGCAGAAGAAAGCTTGCTCTGGACTCCTCACTGACTAGCAGGGAGAGGTTATTTGTTACTAGATGAGGGGAAGCAGTGGTGAGAAACCTGCAGTCCAGAGGTTCAGAAAGAGGGACTGCTGAAAACAGAGAAGGAATACTGATGAAAACTGCAGTAGTGCAGACATCACCTGCAGTAAAAGTAGCCGAGGTCCAACACTGACAGAATTTGAAAGAATTTGAAGATGCTGATGCACTGAGAGTACACATCCAACTGTATGTTATCTACAATCAATCCATTATAAATATAAAGACACAGAGAGGTTAAAGGTACAATAATGAAATAAGATAATAGATAATTCATGGAGATACTTCGAAATAAATCTGAGTTTCTAGATTATACAAAGTATATTTCAAAGATCAAGAAGGAAATTTCATAACAATAAATGGTCAACAGAGCTTCAAATACAAAGAGCAAATTTATTAGAATGGAAGAGAAAAACAGAAAGAAGCCACACTTAGCAATGGAAATTTCATCATGTTTAGTTTTTATTGATAGAACAAAGAGAGAGAAAGTCAGCAGGGCTGAAACACTATGAATAGGATGTACAATCTTTCCCAGTGCCAGAGAAGATTTAGCAAGATAAACCCTATTCTGGACCATAAAACATGTTTCAATAAACTTAAGAGGATTGAAATCACACAACCTATTTTCTCTGAACATAAAGGGATTAAGTTAGGAATCAATAACAGAAAGATATATAGAAATATCTCCAAATATTCAAAGATGAACAAAGCATGTCTAAATATTCATGTATAATTAACACATGATTAAAAGGGAAAAATCATAAGACAAGTTACAACACTTTTTTTAACTAAATGAAAATTAAAACACAACATATTAATCTACCCTGGAAATGGCTTGCAATTATTTACAAAGTTAATATACATACAATTTGACCCAGTAATCCCTCTCTCAGATTTACCCAAGTGACAAAGTTATTATATAAACTTTAAAAAATATTCATGGCCACCTCTGTGGCAGCTCTAAGGACCCCTCGGGGGATGTCCAACTGCCGGCTTAGGCCCGCTCCCCAGCCAAGGTAGCAAGGTAGGTGCTAGCAGGGGTCCCCCCAATTGCCCCGCCGGTCGCCCCACAGATGGGCCCTGATCATCGGCCTGGCATAGGGGCCCTAACCATGCAAGAATTTTGTGCACCAGGCCTCTAATATATATATATATATTAATACATAATATGTGAAAACTTAAGCTGTTATTTACAAGGTAAGTGAAATTATAAGGAAAGTGAGGATAAACTAGTATTGGAAATTCAAGTGTAAGAAATCTATATTTCATTAATCTTAAATTTCTGCATAAATACCTGAAAGTTAACTCTCCTTAAAATTATTTGAAGGTTGTACTCTAATGTCTTAATTGCTTTTAATCAGAAAAAAAGAAACCTCAAATCAAAGTGGCAATACATTTGTATACGTTATTTGAATAAAGTTAAAATAATTAAGAAACAGGAAGAAATTAAGTTTTCACCACAAATTAGCTATCTCCATTTTCAAGTTCACCTAATGCATGTATGTTTCAAGGGTATACTTGAAAAATAAGCATGCTAAATAAAGTGAGGCCCCAAAAGGCCTTAAAACAAATATTCCTTTCCCATTACCATTCAGAAGGGGCTGATCCAAACTGCATTAGACCTGACTCTATCCCTGACACCTGGCTCAGCTGCAGCAAGACCTGTGAGTGGCTTTGCAAGACTCTTGACAACGCTTTCACTAAGTTGCTGATACAGCTTGTCTCCAGAAGAGTGTCTGATACTCATTTGTATCTGGCTTGCTTTTACTGTACATTATACATTTTAAAAAGTCTTATGTGCAAGGCTTTTCTTAATCCCTTCTAATATATCTGAATCAGATCATAAATGTCTGCAGCCAACCAAAGAAATATAGGTTTAGAAAGTATATTTTACTCTTGAAAAGTAAGAATGTAAAAATGGGACTAAGATGAGAATCATTTGGTCTTATCAACACCATCATAAACTCTTCCTTGTTGATTATCATCAAAAAACAATAACAAAACATATTTCTGTGGAGATCCATGTAACCATCCCCAAAGCCAAACCAGATACCTTAGCTTGTGACCCTGCTAAGTGATAGCCCTGTCTGGGAATTTGGTTATAAAAGATGTTTCAGAGATTTCTGGAGAGAAAAATGAATGCAAGATTAATTGAACCTATAGCCTCTTTTTCAAGAAAATGTGGATTCATGATGTTCCTAATCAAATCAGTCCAAACCCATCTCCAAAAGACCAAATTTGCAAATAGAAGAAGTGCCAAAACCCACATTTAGTTGAGATAATCCTATATATTAAAAGAGAAACATGCAAACTGACTGTCCCTCCACTATGCTCAAGTCACGCCCACAAGCCATGCCCATAAGCCAATCAGGAATGAGTATGCAAATTAACCCAACTAAGATGGCGGCCGCCACGGAGCTGAAGCGAGCAGGAGACTTGGGTTGCCCCTGGTGATGAAAGAAGCCAAGCTTCCCGCCTGCCCTGGCAGCCCTGGGCTCTGCTCAAGGCTACAAAATTTCAATTATAGAAGATAAATAAATCCCAGATACCTGCTTCAGCCAGCAGTGGCCTCCGCTCAAGTAGGGGCTGGAAGCCTCCCAGGCTTCCAGCAGACCTGGGCTCTGCTCAAGGCTACGAAGTTTCAATTATAGAAGATAAATAAATCCCAGGAAAAAAAAGAAAAAAGAAAAAAAGGAGAGCCTAGGCTAGGAGCTTGGATCGCCAGGGGGTGTGGCCAGGCCTGAAAACGGCCATCAGCCCCTCACCCAGGCTGGCCAGGCACCCCAGCAGGACCCCCACCCTGATCTGGGACACCCTTCAGGGCAAACCAGCCGGTCCCCACCCATGCACCAGTCCTCTATCTTATATAATAAAAGGGTAATAAGCAAATTGATCCTAACAACAGAATGACTAGAAATGACTGGTCACTATGACACACACTGACCACCGGGGGCAGATGCTCAATGCAGGAGCTTCACCCTGGTGGTCAGTGCGCTCCCACAGGGGGAGCTCTGCTCAGCCACAAGCCAGGCTGCCAGCTGGTGGTGGGAGCCTCTCTCACCTCCTCAGCAGTGCTAAGGATGTCCGACTGCAGCTTAGGCCTGCTCCCTGCTGGCAAGTGGACATCCCCCGAGGGCTACCGGGCTGCCAGAGGGATCTCTGACTGCCAGCTTAGGTCCGGGGTGCAGGTCTAAGCCAGGAGGTGGACATCCCCTGAGGGGTCCCAGACTGCGAGAGGACACAGGCCAGGCTGATGGACGCCACCCCCCAGTGCAAAATTTTTGTGCACCGGGCCTCTAGTGGCTAAATATATAATCGACTGTTAGAACCTTGCACATAATATTTACATAAGTCAAAAATGAAGAAAGGTGGTCATTTTTCTGTTTGTTTTTATTTGTGTTTTTCTTTTTTCTTTTGTTTTTGAACCTTCTTTTAGGTCTCTTCTGGGTCTATGCTCTGAATCTCAGGCTAATCCCACCTCACCTCTTTGTCAGTTCAATCTCCTAGAGCCATAGTTTAAATCTGACAACTGAGATTGCAGCCCACTCAAGTGCAGACTTTGAACGGTCACAAACATAGGTTAGAAATTAAATGCAATTGATTAGTGACTCTAATGTAAAAGGTTGAAGTAAAGGTAATTTATTCAGGCCTATAAAATATAGCCCTGAAATTGTCCCTTGATTTAAGATGGCCTAGAAAATATATTAGGAGCAACTAATAACACCTTTCACTTTTTTTTGGAAAACATGTCAGACTTCATATCATATGACCCATAGGTATGTTTTTGAATATATGAATTATTTGTATAGGATCCTCACAAAAATGAGTCAGAAAAGTTAAAGTTGCATTCAAGTTACATGAGGGAGTCAGTTGTTGCCTAACATTTCTAATTCATAGTCACAGAAATCATCGTTAAGTGTAAAAAATTTAAAAGAAAGATATGATCCACAAAATGCTCAATATCTTTGCGCACATGTGCAGTGGGTGTGGTCCTGCCAGAGGCCTCTTCAGGACTCGGACTCTGACGCCCCAGCTGTGACGTGTGTTGCTGCTGATGGTGCGCAGGTGAGTTCCTCTGTAGACACTGCCTTCCACCAAAGGCAGCTGCCTCACCCACGATTATACCCCATTCCTGGTGCCAGCACATCCAGACTAGCCAGTGTGTGAGACCAAAGGCCTGGCCCCTCATCTCAGTGATTCAGTTTTTAAGTGTCATTTTTAGCCCCACAGTTCCTCAAACAATTTACTGAGGCTTCTGTTGCAAGTTCATTCCCAGTCACCTTCTCCTGCTCAGTCCTTTTCCCTTCACCCCTAACAGGTGTTCCTAAGAACGCTCCCCAATAAAACTCCTGCACTCAAATCTCAGAATGTTTCCTGGGAGCCCAACCTATTAGAGTATCATGAAATTTAAAATAATAATAACTTTAAATGCAAATACAAATAACCGTAATTATCACAGGGTGATGAAACCATATGCGATATTCCTTTTCTGTGCTTTGTGTACTTACTGTATATTCTATCCTAAACTCTGAATATTTTTGTAGCTTGATAGATAAATACTCTCTGTAGAAAAAACTCACAAATACAGGGGGAAATGACTGCATAATTACTTAAAAATGCAAAAAAAAATCATGCAGAGGATTCAATCTATGGAAGGTGCATGTTTAATAGTGAATGTTTGGCTTAGAAAGCAAAAGATATGATAAATGCTTTCAAATGATTATTATATGGGCATAGAATTATGTTTCTCTATTCCCCCAGAAGGCAAACTCTGCACCCAAACATGGAATTTGTTCAATAGATATTAACTAACCAGCATAAAGCATTTCTCTCTCTGAAAATTCAGGATGCAAAAGAGGAAGCATAAAGTGGATTCATCTACTTGATGGATTAAAATCCTGCTTATAGTGGATGATCTGCTTAGAAATGTCTATGTATTCAAAGCAATACAATGTTATTTACTCCTTGCCTAAATACATAGGAAAATTATAAACAGGTACAGATACAATGCAATTATGAAATATGCTCTTTATGTTGTTTAAGGATGCCACATTGATTTCATTAACAACTAAATCCATAGGTTGAAATTACACACTAAAAAAATAGATCAGGAAATGCTACATTGAAAAGGCAATGGACTCTATCCGTCACTAGATACACCGTAGAGTACTCCCAACAATTATCTTTTTCATACATTCCATACTTAAGCATTTTTACTTTAATAACACACATATAATATTACAACTGATAACAGCTAGGAATAGCAAAGTCATCAGATAATGAGCAGATCATGAAAGAGCAAGAGAAGGTTAAATGATGCAAACTGCCTCCGGGAGCTGCTGATTTCACCGTCACCCAGGAACCTACACAGCAACTTTCAATTTCTGACCTTGGAAGTACATATACAAGTTGGAAATTCTGTCCAGTCATAGGTCAATTCTCATCAAATGTAAGAGATAAAAAAATTACTTATTTTATTAAAAGCAAAAGTACCTGGACCTTTTATTTCACACACACACACAAATAAACATATCCTCTTGCCATAGCATTCTATAGTACTTTATCCAAAATACAGCCCTTCGCAGAAGCCACCCACTGGGACTCCCCACAAGACACATCAACTATAATTAAACAACTTAATTTTAATTCTTGCTGCATGGATTATTAAAGCTTCTTATCAAGCTCTGAGACAACTGAGCTGAATAAAATTCCTTCCTTGGGACACTGGTAATTTCTCCTTGGAGGCACTATGGAGAGAAAGCAAGGAGAGAGAGAGGGAGAGAGAAAGAATGCAAGCTCCTAGAAGAGAAAGGTAAAAAAAAAAAAAAAAAAAAGTTCACGCAGTGAAATAAAAATGCATTCCTTTAATAATTAGGAAAGAATATAAAAGGTTTGAAGATCAAAACGATATTGTATGCATGATCTCTTCTAATAGTAGTCACAAATGAACAACTGTACATTGTTACAGCATTTTAACAGAATAAAAGTTATTTCATATGATGACAATGAGGACAACAATATCATCCGTGGTCACTTTAAAGAACAATGTATGGCAAACAATGTACATCCAAAAAGCTTACAAAATATATGGGAGTTTAGGAGAAAAGAAATATGAAGACTGATCACTGTATTTCTTATATTTTCCAAATGTATGTCATGTACTTCTTAAATTGAAATCTAAACCATTGCTGGAAATAAAGAGCTCAACATGAATGCCAGCCTGGATCTGCAAGAGTAATATTACCTAATTTCCACACATATTTGTATAAATGTGTGTAATGAATAAGACATAAACTGTCTTCTTGCATAAATATGCATATAAAAAGATTTTCTAATTTATAACACAAGAATTCACTTTCTATTTTTCTCTTCAATGACTAATAATGTGGGGCTATTTCTCTCATTTTGGAAATTAAAACCAAAGCTTCACCCAGTAGTTTTTGACTTACTCAAAGTTAGCTACATAGCAAGAGAACTAGCTTTAAACTAGAATAGCTTCTAATGATCCCAGCTAAAAAAAGTTTAGAGTTGTACCTGCAGACAATCTCAGAAGAAACCCAATTAATTATGATTTCAGTATGACTTCTCCAGAGCAATGTCTCAGTTTCATATATCATGACCATAAGATCAAGGAGTATAATTAACTTTTCTTCACCTTTGTTCAACTTCATAATCTTTATTTAATGTATAGGCCAGAATTTATTGATCTTTTAGTCAACTCAATATATTTTAGCTTCAGAAAATAAATACACATCCTACATAATGAAGAGCTAATATGCTAATTAGACCGAACAGCAGAACAACTGTATGGACATCCTTCTGGATGACAGTCCAGATGACCTTCGAGACGAAGCTGGGGCTGCGAGAGCCGGCCGGGGCTGCAAGGGCAGAGCCCCTTGCACGAATTTTGTGCTTCGGGCCTCTAGTTATTATATAACAGGGAAGTAAATGTTGTTTTACAATTTTACGAACATTATTGTAACTAGCTTGTTGTCATAATCCAAAAGTCTATATATTACAGCATTGTGTTGAACTTTATACTTAGATGCCATATCTTGTCTATACACTGGAAACTGTAATTTTCATAAAATTTTGTTCTACCTGTACAGTTCTATAACAGCAACTTCAATCTATTATTTATTCTATTTAAATAGCAATTCTGACTTAAGCAATATGAATAGAAACGTATTCTAGTTTTGGTCCAGCAGATACAGATATGGATTTAAATAATTAAAAAGAAAAAATAGATTGTGCACATGATAGTTTATTCAAAGAACATAAAATATAGTCTGATTCATGAAAGTGACAATTTTAATTAGTTGGCAAGACTTTTTAAAAGTATATATTTTTATTGATTTTAGAGAGAAAGGGAGCAGGAGAGAGAGAGAGAGAAATATCAATGATAAAAGAGAATCACTGATGGGCTGCCTCCTGCACACCTTCCCAAACCAGGAATCAAACTCTGATCTCCTGGTTCATAGGTCATTGCTCAACCACTAAGCCACACCAGCCTGGCTACAAAAGACTTTTTCCAACCAATTCATTGGGGCCATTTAGGGATACTACATGAATTCTAGCACTTATGTCACAAACCAATTCAAATAGTCTAATTGTCATTATTTGCAATTTTTAATAACTCTTGTCTATTATTTTAGACCTTTCTTAAAAAGCATATTGTCAATTTCAACTGTAAAAGGTAGAGATGTGCATGTCTCCCTGCCCCTAAACTTCCATTACACTTTTAATGGAAGAACTATCCCCAAAATAGCCTTACAAGTTTTTAATAAACAAAACTAGGAAGACTGCCTTTTTTCTTCTTCTTCCTCATCTAAGCATTCTTAGTTCAAAACCAGAGGTCAGCAATACTAAGATATAGATAAAGAGAAATGCCAAACCATTTGGCTTATACTTAAAGATTTTTTTAATATTGCATTTTTCCTCTCCTGTTAAATATTCTTTTGGGATTTTTATGTTTCTTGTTAAAATTGTAATTTTGTTATATCTCTCATTATGTTAGTAATAGAACCTCCAGCTTTGGAGGTATACACAGCTAAAGATTGTCTTTCCCAACATTTTCACAGCTACGTGAACTCATGTCTCTAAGTCCTGGGCAAACAGAAAAGAGTGAACTTCTTGTGTACAGCTTCCTAGGTTGAGCCTGAAAAAGTGATCCTACCTTCCCTTTTCTCTTTTCCACCCCATCCCCGTGGCTTGGAAGAAAATGTTCAGCAGAAGTAGAGCAGCTATGATGAACCACCAGATAGAAACTCCTTGGGGAGAAGGGGAGAACAAAAGAAAGCCCGTGTTCCCAACACTGTGCAGGTCCCATGACCGTCCTTGGTTGATTTTGCTTCAGCTCTTATAGCTTGGCCTTAATATTTGTCTTTGAATCACCACTGCCTAGCACAGTAGGTAGAAAAATGCTGAGAGGCAATTTCATAGAGATTTATTGAATAAGTGAAATTAAAATGTTACTGCAAGAAAGGTAACTTTTGTAAAATATATTTTTATTGATTTCAGGGAGGAAGGGAGAGGGAGAGAGAGGTAGAAATGATGAGAGAGAATCATTGATCAGTTGCCTCCAGCAGGTCCCCTACTGGGGATGGAGCCTACAACCAGGGCATGTGACTTGACCTGGAATGGAACTGTGACCTCCAGGTTCATGGGTCAATGCTCAGCTAGCCAGGCAAGAAAGGTAAATTTTAAAAATTATTTGTAGTTTTTCAGGAATATAAGAAATGTGGGTGTTTTGTTTTATTTTAAAGCTATTATTTCACTTCAAGTAATTTGAAATTCAAGTCATTTACTTTTTAGAAAATTCAAGCCAATTTGGGAAGTCAGTAGAGAACAGTGACCACACTTGTCATCTCTAAGACTTACTACCTAAGTTACTTTGGGCAAATACCTTAAAGTCTCAACCTCATTTTTCAAATTTGATTGAAACTTACAATTTTTTCTTTTTACCTTCTTATCCCTTTTTTATCTAAGCACATTTTTGGAACTGGAAACATATATTTACTATTTGATGGTAGTAAATTAAATGACAGTTTAGATGTTCACCTATACAAGTTGATCTTATTGAAAATATGAGAAAATACTTCCCAAAAGTAAGCATTATTTTATCTACTAAAATGAATAGTAATTATTTTATTAATGTTTTGCCAGAAAATATTTCTTTCCTCTAGTAGTTAAGGTGAGAATCTAAAACAGTATCCTAATGAGAAAACATATTAAAAATTTAAATATTAACTTCAACAGCCTATACATTCTATAAGTTTGCAATCATGCTTCAAAAATTACATATAGTAATTATTTACTTGTATTCTGTATATTGATCACTAACAATTACATTTCTCCTTTGACACTTTAATATGCAAATAACACTGGATGAACAAAAGTGTTAGATTTTTATTACTGTCTCATTAGATGCAAAATAACCACAGCTGCTACAGTCCCAACTGAAGCCAGGTCATCAGCACCTTAGTTTCAATAAGCTGAGAGCAAGGTGAATTAGCTTTTGTCAACATTGTGCTTCTCAAACTGGGATACATGTAATTAACTAGGCAACATGCTGTGGGATGCTCAATGCCACGGGAGAAATAGTGTGTTTTTTTCCTAAATAGCCAAAACATAAATTTTTCAAGTAGTTAGAGTATGAAAACATTATTTTGAAATTGAGGCAAAGATGGTTTTATGAGGCTTAATCTGGAATTTTATGAATGAATAGATATTGTTACTTGTACCATAATGAAACACAATGGTGAATGAATTTTAGACAAGAGTTATTTCAAAGAAACTTAAAGCAAACATTTAAAAGTCTTCCAATCTGTTCTAGTGTGGAAATTAAACTGTGTTTTCTGTGTTTGCTAGGAGGAAAACTTGCAAATTTTTCTAAGTCCTTATGTTCAAAATACCCATATTTTTCTTAAGGATTTCTTATTGCCCAGTTTGTGACACAAAATTTTATTAGTTCTCATTCTCACTTACATAGGCAGAACATAAAGTGAAAATGCATTCACCCATCATTATATAGAAGATTAATAAGTTAGTACAACTTTAGAAGAGATGAAACATGTACTTAGAACATGTCCAAACTAGAGGCATGCAAATGATGAAAATATATTATTTTTTACATTTCTTTTTTTTCTTGAAAGAATTAATCAAAGTAGACATCATGGAGGGAGGAAGGCAGAACTTCATTGAAATTCTTTACACTAATTTCACACTCATTTTTATTTTTAATTATATATGGAGCCATTCAGGTATTAGGATCTGCAAAGGTCTTACTCTGAACCTGTGGACATCTATCAATATTGGTGAAGTGGCCACTGCTGGTGGTAATATAGGAACCTTCCATTGTCTATACAGGACAATTTGCTTAGCAATTTTAGAAATAGCTTTAAATTCTAGACCTAAAACTTTTTTGTCTCATCTCCAATGATTTCCTATCATTCACTCTTTATTTAGGCCACATGTAATTTTTTGTAGTTGATGTCTTTTCACATCTTCATACCTTGTGCATGCAGACCCCTAACAGGTATGCTTTCTTCCTTTCACCCAAAAGGCAAATTCTATTCATCCATCAAAATCCAGATTAAGCCCAAGCCAGTTTTGTTCAGTGGACAGAGCACTGGCCTGTGGGCTGAAGGGTCCCAGGTTCAATTCCAGTCAAGGGCACATGCCTGGGTTGTGGGCAGCAGCCAATCAATGATTCTCTCTCATCATTGATGTTTCTATCTCTCTCTCTCTTTCTCTCTCCCACTTTCTCTCTGAAATCAATAAAAATATATTTTTTAAAATCCAGATTAAGTGTCATGGACTCTCTGTGATGCTTTCATTGAATTACCTCCCTTTACAAATGTGATTTGCATGTACTTATCTTACTTCCCTCGTCACAACACATTCTAATCATTCCTCAACATATCAATCCATTTAATTTTTCCAAGGATTCTTCAGAGAAGAGACGGCATATTTTTTGTGAGGGTTTAAAAGGGCACACATAATTATGTAGAAACAAAGCAGCGTTTTCCTCATTGTTTTGACATATTTTTAGTCTCAATGATTATAAATTTTATAAACATTAAAATATAAAGTGTATAATTAGCCAAGAGACTTAGATATATACACACATGAAGAGTGTGTTTTTGAAATTATACCATACTTTAGCAATTTATTACTTTTCCAAAGTGTTTTCATATGTGTTAAATCATTTGATATTAGTAACAATCTTCTGATTTTCTCCAGTGAGCCAAACCGGCTAGGGCTAAATCATTTGATATTAGTAACAATCTTCTGATTTTCTGAAAGAGCAAATATTGTTCTCATTTTACAAGCTAGGTAACTGAGTCTTACAAATTTATGTGCACATAGATAAGTTCAACATGCTCTCAATCTATATATTTTTCTTAATATCTGATAATATTTCTGTTATTGGATAGATACATGTAATTTATTGAAAAAATGCCAGATCCTGCATATTTAAGATATGTTTAATCTAAATGTGACTCAGTTGTCAAACAAGAATATTTTTTTTTAAATTTCAACATAAATTTAAACAGTGATAGCTATTGACCATAGAAATAATGATGATTAACACGTATTATGTATTTGATATATGGTAATATGAACTAAAAAAAACTTCATATGTATTAACTTATAACCCTCCCACCTGACATTATTATGTAAATACTAACATCATTTTTTTTTACAGAGTCAGAAAATGTGGACAACAGAAAACTTGCCCAAGGATACTTAGTGGTAAGTGTCAGAGCCAGAGTTCAAACTAATCTAGCAGCAAGTGATAGTCAGGGTTCAACCTCAGGGAGTCAACTGCAGGATACAGTAATCCTATAATACCTGCATTACAGCAGCCAGATCTAACTGCATAATATTCAACGTTAGGATTCTGTTGTATTGAACTAAATAAATGACATCTCTGCTATGTTTATGGAGAGTAATAAGGCCCCTTGATATTACTGTGTATTGAAGCATTTTTTAGCTATATTTTGGTTGAATGTATCTAGCCCAGGAGTCAATCAGATAAATAATATCAGGCTTGGATTTTCCTATGATGTTATTAGTACATAATTTAAGAACTTTCAGAAACTGGTGCTTATAATCTCTAGGACTCTCTGAGTCACAGAATCTAAAAATCTCTGACTACTCATTCATGTTTAATCAGTATCTCAAAAATTGCACACAGTGATAGTCTACCATGTCTCAAGTTATGTCATAATTTTTCTAAAAATTTACAGAAGTTTGTCCTTATATACAAGATTATTTTAGTTGAAAGGGGCTTAAGAATCATGCCAGCTCTCATGCATAATCCCTCCAATAAGGTACCTGGGCTTTTTTTATCCACTTGTCTATCTATCGGTCCTGGGGTTGCTTCCAAGTTTTAACTATGGTAAATAACTCTGCAATGAACATAGAGGTGCATATGTCTCTTTGAATTAGTGTTTTGAGTTTCTTCAGATATATACCCAGAAGTGGAATTGCTGGGTCATAATGAAAATGAAAAAACAGTAACCCCAAATCTATGGGACACAGCAAAAGCAGTCCTAGGAGGGAAATTTATAGAAATACAGGCTTACCTCAAGAAACAAGAAAAATCTCAATTTAAACTTATACCTAAAGAACTTTAAAAAAGAACAACAAAGCTCAAAGTGAGAAGGAAGAAGATAATAAAGATTCAGAGTAGAAATAAATAAAATATAGTCTAATATATATATAAAGTCTAATATATATATATATATATCTTTAACCCGACTCATCAAGCAAGAAAGAGAAAGGGCACAAAGAAATAAATTCAGAAAAGAAAGAGGAGAAATGACAACTGACACCACAGAAACACAAAGGATTATAAAAAATACAAACAATTATATATCATCAATTTGGACAATTTGGAAGAAAGAGGTAAATTCCTAGAAACATACAATCTTCTAAGGCTGAATCAAAAAGAAACAGAAAATCTGAAGAGACCTATTACAATCAACAAAATTAATTCAGCAATCAAACAAACTCCCAACAAACAAAACTCCTCAGATGAATCACAGATGAATTTTACCAAACATTCACAGAAAAATTAACACCCATCCTTCTCAAACTATTCCAAAAAAGAACTCAATAAGAGGAAAGGCTCCCAATATCCCTGATGAACATGGATGCAAAAATCCTCAACAAAATATTAGCAAACTCTATTCAGCAATACATAATATCTTAGATTATGTCAAAAACCAAGTACATGCACTAGGTTCTCTGACTTTCTTTAAATGGGCTTTTAATGGACCACTAAGAAATGGAGGTTGCTAATCATAACAGGCAACTTACCACAATTACTCAAATTAACTTTGTACAGTTAGGATATATCAGTTTCTCATTCTTTTAGTCATATTAGGATTGGTCCTATCTTACTGTTTATTTAATAACACTTTTAGAAACAAAAACAAAACAAAAATAACTGTTGCCATATTAAACCTACATACAGATTTAAAAATCCATTTCACTTTCAGTAATATCTTTTTAAAGTTATAAAATATTCATGTAACTATATAAAATAGAGACTGCAAGAAATAGTTCCATTACTATTCACCAAGTTGTTCAAGCTGCTACATTCAAACAAACAAAAAAATCTAAGAAAATGCTTGCCTTTCTATTATTTTGCCCTCATGTCTGATACCTATAAAATGGTACCCAAATCTATTTTCTTTTATGACTAATTTTTTTTCTAACAGTATTTAGATCACAAACTTTTAAAATTTCCCGATAATTTGATTATTTTTATTTAACAAAATTTCATTGACTAGAATTTGAAATGACTGTATATAGATATTGCCATAATAGGTATAAAAAATATGCTCAAAAGTTGGAATCATTCTTAAATATTTTCTAATGTTTATACGAAGATATTCTTTAAGTATTTATTCTATTATCTTCATGTAATTTAACACAATCAATGATAATCATAAAAAATATGGTGTAAATGATATTGTAAAAGTAGCTCTGAAGGATGAAACTGGAGAGCATCATGCTAAGCGAAATAAGCCAGTTGGAGAAAGAAAAATATCACATGATCTCACTCATATGTGGGATATAATGATCAACATAAACTGAGGAACAAAAATAAATCCAGAGACAAGGTAGCACTGAACAGACCGTCCAACCTCAGAGAGAAGGCAGGGGAGGGGGATGGTTAGAGACCAACCAAAGTACTTGTATACATGCATATTAGCATAACCAAGGGACACAGACACTGGGGCAATGGGGGCTTGCCCTCAGGGGTGGGAATGTAATACTTTAAACAATAAAAAAAAAGTAGCTCTCAAAAATATTCAGAAAACATAAATATCTAGCAAAAACATTTTGACGTTATTCTCATGTGTGTTTGTTTGTTGTTCACTAGTATCAGCTGTTGTTTAATGTTAAGCAAGAAATGGGAATTCTAGTTTAAAACACAAACACAATTGCCAGAAGTATTCATTTAAATATAATGAATAAAATAAAAATCTCATGATCAATTTCAGTGTCAATTTGTGGGTGGAGGTCCTAGAAACATCTGACAACCAATTGACCTGAGACCTAGACCAGGGCCACCTGGGGCTCCTCACCCATCCCCTGTCCCTTGGAATGGGCCTTCTGCCTAGGTTATGACACTAGGAGCCGCTTCAAGGCCTTGAGAGTAATGTGTTGTTGAAACTATCTGGACTATGTACATGACTAAACCCTATTAGGGCCTCTGTATAAACTTTTAAGATTCTGGTGGGTAGGTGTAGAGATCTACTTATCTTGCTGATGCCCAAGACAACCGTGATATGCAAGCTCCCTTCCTTAGGAAACCTACTACCTCCCAACCTGGAGTGCTCTGCTTCTTTCTGCAGTCTCTCTTTGTCCTCTGAGTATGGGGACCAGTTTTAAATTCTACCTGGGGGAGCTCCCGAGGTTATGAACCAACACAAGCATAATAAATCAAAATATCATGGTTTTCATACAACTAAATTTATAAACCTTCAGATCCTGAAAGTCTAAGAAATTAAGCATCTAATTCTTGAATCTTAAAAAAATTTACAAAAGAACACTAAATATAAATACCATACTATAAAGTTAATAAGCAGTCACCACAAAAAATAGTAAACTTCAAGATGATGTTTCATCACATGAATTTGTTCATCTAGTGCAGCAGTTTTCAACCTTTTTCATCTCATAGCACACTAATGACTAAAATTCTATGACATACCAAAAAATATATTATGTTTTTTGCCCATCTGACAAAAGAAATAGGTATACTAGTAATTGTGATTCATTCACACTGGACGGCTATTTCTGTGTTAGCTGTCATTTTTATTTTTATTTTTTGACAGTTTAAAGGAAAAGAGGTCAGTGTCCTTAACTACATAGTCAGGTATTGGATGTTTTAAAAATTCTTGTGGCACTCGGGTTGAAAATCGCTGATCTATTGCATTGCCACAGATGACATGATTCAAATAGCTGAATTTTTATTATAATGACAAAATACTTCAATCCTATACTGCTATACTATAAAATGCTAGGGTAAGATCATAAGTGGAGCACATGATTTGATTTCAAACTACGTTCTCAAAGGCCTCGTTTCTGCTTTTGATTTTATGGGAACAGATACAGCTTCCATGATAGTCGGTTGAGGATGTTTTCCAAGATATAAATTTAGAAACTGTTTTAAGAAAATAGGAAAGCATAACAGAGTTATGCAAACCACTCAGTAGATGGTGGTTATAATTCTTGGCTTTGGCCTTGTATTTGTTGTTATTACTATTTCTATATAGTTTAAAGAATAAAACAGCCACAAACTGTAGTTGTCATCTTTCATAAGTAACTTTAAACTATGTTATAGATTATAAATCTGCTGTTTTTCATTAGATTTTAGGTTTTCTTAAATTGAATCCATAACAATGTAAGATTATAAGTAAAAAAGAAATATAAATTTATGTGAGGAAATATAATTTCAATTTCATTTGAGATAACAAAAAAATTATAAATTTTTAATTCATGAGATAAAACCTCAGGCTACATAATATATCTCAGAGTATGTATTCTTTTCAATAGGTGTTTCCCAAATAATTGGTTTTTACATATTACTTTTATTATAAATCACATTAAGATGTTTCCTTTCCACAGACACTCTTAGAAAAAAAAAAAGATCTCTATAAATTTCCCCTTTATATAATGTTACATATTTGATCAGTTGCCCCCTGAACTCCTCTTGCACTTGCTCTGATGGAGATTACACCCAAAACCTGGGTACATGCCCTAACCAGAAATCCTTTGGTGTACAGGATGTTGCTCCAACCAACTGAGCCACACCGGCCAGCACAAGAGTGGCTAATTTCTTGATGACTTATGGGAAAAACCCAGAAGCCTACTGTTGACATTTTCATAGTAATTATGTATCAGGTGTTGGCTCCTTGGAAGAGAAAACATGTGTCATATGACACAGCAAGCCCTTGCTGATATTCCTGGTTTGTTTGTTTGTTTTTTGTATTTTTTTTACTATACTTAAAGTAATATTGAAATGCAATAATGTTTATGTTAAATAAATGAGAGCTTAAATGCAGAAATCAGACATTTAAGAAAGACTATCTATATATAACTCTCTAACCACTGTACTGTACACCTGAAACTAATCCTCCTATATAATAAAAGGCTAATATGCAAATTGTCCCCACCTGTGGGAGTCTGACCGACTGGGAGTTAGACGTACGCTGACCACCAGGGGGCAGCGCAGAACATGGTGGGTGTCAGTAATGCGGCGCTGGCAGCAGGCGGCAGTGGAGGTGCTGTGGGCCCCAATGGGCCCGATGAGAGTGGGACCATGGCGGGATGGTGGAGGAGGTGAGCAGGTGGCGCGAGGCCAAGGCAGGTGCAAAGGGAGGCCCCGGCTGGCAGCTGGCAGCCTCTAGGGACCCTACCTGTGCATGAATTTTGTGCACTGGGCATCTAGTATAAAATAACTAGTGGCCCAGTGCACAAATTTGTGCACATTGAAAGGAAATTAATTAGAAGAAATATTTTAATATCGCTATTTGCCCTTTCTCTATAATCGACGTGTCAACCAAATTCATGATCGACAATGACAGATCGAAACACACGCATGCGATTGGCGCTAGTGAGAGCTTTACATGTATTGCACATGTGTGAGTCAGCTTAGCTTTTTATAGATATAGAATAAACTTGCTTAATTAGACCTGCTTTCTGATTTAGCTAAACTTTTTCCAGCCCAGTGAAGCAGCCCAACTTCTCTTTCAGGTAATTGTCAGCAACACAGCAGTAAATATCAGCACAAAGCAGATTATTATTGTAGATCACACAGGAAGAACAAAGGGTAAAATATTTAACTGCAGCAGTGTTTGACTATATTCTGCACAGTGAGAAAAACTGAAGTCATTTTCAAGGCCCACCATTTCTTCTTTTCAGTTGGGTCAAGTTTCTAAGCTTTCTAAATCTCTGTTTTCCGGCTAATGAAAAGAAAATAGGACTCCACCAAGTCCCCTATCTACCTACTCCAGGACTTCTGTGAGGATCAAATGAGATGAGGCATGGAAAACACTTCACAGACATTTGGTTAAAGTGTAAAATGTTTCCACCTGTGTATAAAGCAAGTCATGTTCCTGGGCTAAAGAAACTGCAAGGAGGCTATTCATCGCTATGGAGAGGAAGCCAAGCATTGCTACACGACTTCATTAACTTGTGCCCACGGCAACTGTTTCTGGGCTGGCCATGGGGTCTCGGCAGAGTCAGCTGCAATTTGGTGGGGTGTCGCTCCAGGGTGGTGGCGGGGCCTGTGTCCCACTTGGGGGAAGCCAAGTGTTGGTTTGTCAGCACCAGGTCCGTGGTGCCGGCCAGTGCGCACCATGGCAGCTCCTGCATTGAGCATCTGCCCTCTGGTGGTCAGTGCACATCATAGCAACTGGTCGGACGGTAGGAGGGACACTTAGCATATTAGCCACATATATATATATATAATGTCAACTCTAATTGAAAAATAAATAAGGAAAAAGACTGTCTAAGTATTGGGAATGAACACAGGTTCCATAAATGGCATGCTCAATAAAACCTTTAGGAAAAATATAAAATAAATTGTGTTATCAACTATTAGTATTAACCTAAGTTTTGATACCTATATTAACTATTAACTCCTATGCTTGATGGGAAAAGACTGGTTACCACTTCACTTGGTCATCAATATATGACTTTGTTTCATAAATATTCCTTCTATGCTCCTAGGCAAAGACACACCTCTTAGGAAGCGTGGCTCTCCACTGCTAACAATGCCCCTCTCCAAGTGCTTTGGGAGTTCAGAAAAGGGTAAGATTGCATTTGACTGTGAAAATTATAGAAAGGATTAGGAAAAAAAAATAATGTAAAATGGATCATGAAAATGAGAATCAGAAAGGAGAAAAATAATAGGGCAGTTTTCATTCCAGATGAATAGCAAAAAAAAAGCAGAAAGTGTAACAGAAAGATAGATGATAACTCAATTTGATGGGTATGCAGCGTGCAGAAAAGGGAAAATAAGGATATGAAAGCAAATATGTTTTAGAGGCAAGTAGTAAAGGGCTTCTGGATTTGGGGACAGGAGATTTGGATTTTATTTGGTGCTGCCATTTAAAATACAAAGCTCTTGGTGAGACCTGTCTGACACCAGGAAGATCCTGGCTGCATACCAAAGAACCCACACTGTGATATCACCTGACGAATTTACAACCGTCCAGGATCTGGCCTTCAGTCCCAAAGCCTCAGAAACCTGGTTCTGTCAGTAGAAAACACGTGTCAGCATGACTGGCACGTTCTCTCCCTGAGGCTGAGCTACATGAAAATCAGAAGTTTGCTGGGTGAGCATGAAATTAGAGACAGAATTTTTTTCCATCCACATGTTACAGAACATTAGACCAACCATTAAAGGGGCCACTGTCTCTCTCCTGAGCACTGCCAAAGTTTGACTAGGTGAATTGTTTTTCTCTCTCAATTCAGACTCCTTCTGATGAACAATCTTCCTCAAAGTATATTTTATGATATTCAAAGAGCTTACAGTAACTCTAACAGACTTAGGAATCACATAATCTCCCTCTACGATGACTATAAATATACATGAATTAATCTATTTTGTGGAAGTTCCACAGTTTAGCTCCTGGAGGGCAATCATACTCCCATTTTTTTTCCTCCAAAAGTCTATTATTGCAGCAATATGCTGTTCTACTCTGTGATAATTAAAGGATAAATGGAAATTTTTGAACAGAGAAAAAGATCGGTGCAAGCCCTGGCTGGTTTGGCTCAGTGGATAGAGTGTCGGCCTGTGGACTGAAGGGTCCCAGGTTCTATTCCAGTCAAGGGCATGTACCTTGGTTGCAGGTACATCCCCAGTGGTGGGGGGGGAGGGTGTGCAGGAGGCAGCTGATCGATGTTTCTCTCTCATTGATGTTTCTAACTCTCTATACCTCTCCCTTCCTCTCTGTAAAAAATCAATGGGAATATATTAAAAAAAAAAGATCGGTGCTATAATTTGGGAAAAATTCATTTATCAATAAAACAGAGAAGCTGTAGGCATGGAAAAGGCTGAAGACATGAAGGTCATCTACAAGACCAGCCACAGTGAGAGAGAAGGATGTTCTGAGCCAGGAGGAGTGAAGAGTTGTGGATTTGAGCAGCACTAATGAGAAGACTTTGATAAGACTTGCAAGTGATTTGATCAGGAATTGCTGGGAGGAAGACAGGAGTCCAAGATACCTTCGATAAGACATTCCTTATAATTACAAGAACATTAAAAATATCTTTGCATAGCCCTGGCCACTGTGGTTCAGTTGGTTGGAGCATTGTCCAGGGCACCAAAGGGTCTATGGTTTGATTCCCAGTAGGGACACATACAAGAATTGTGGGTTAGATCCCTAGTCAAAACCAATCGATGTTTCTCTCTCTCTCATCCTCTCCCTTTTTTTTTTCTCTAGAATCAATAAAAATATGTACTCAGGTGAGGATTTTTTAAAAAGTTCTTTGCACAGCTTTAAATTAAAGACTGTCATAAGTTATGAAGAAAAGATTGTAATGCACAACTCATTTACAACCATGTTGCCAATAATCACAGCAGAGAGTCACAAATTAATTCCCTATATATTGTATGCAAAGTTGCATGTATCTGGATGTTTCTGGGGAAAGTGGTCAGAGCTGTCTTCAAATTCTAGTTTCTATGCTCCAAAATGATTAAGGACTTTTAGCTCAGAGGATTAGCTTTGGAATAACATTGGTTTAATCAATGTAGAAACATTTTATTAATTATGCTGCAGAAGCAAACACTCATAATTGGACATTATTACAGGGAAGTCCTAAAGTAAATATAAAGATCAGAGCATAGAAATACACTTCTATGCCAAACTAAATACACATACAGAAATTGCTTTATTCCAATGGTTTTGTTAAAAAAAAAAAACAACATTTATTTGTTCAATAACATGAGATAAAATATATGATGCCATTTTATTTGGCTTTTATTAATAAATTTGGATTTAAAGAAGAAAATAAAAGTTTGTTTAAAATAATTTGAATCTCTTTAACCAGTTGGTCAATTTACAAAATTATATTAAAATGTTACAAAAAGTTGGAACATAAACACATTCTATTATCATACTCTTTACACAACATAATTTGGTTTCTATGTGATTTAGCCAATACTTATTTAAGAAAGAAACTTGGAAATGAACATATAATTTATATTCATTTTAAAAATCAATCTTAGATCTATTCACAATAAAATAGTTATATGTAATACCAATATTGCTCTATCTCTATAAAAATTAAATTGTAGAATTTTTATCATGCCATCTAAGAGAAGGCTATTTAAATGTATAATTTCTTTCAAGTAAAAAGAAAAGTTAAACCCACAACCACATCACAGTCTAATCCAACAACAAAAAAATAAATAAAAATTAAATTACATATTCAAGTAGAAGAATTAACAACAAACATGGTAAGCCTACCTATACCTACAGCTACCTACTACTTACAAGGATAATTGTTCACAAAGAACTTATTTTTGAAGTCCAAGATGACAGGCTATGGAGTAATAAAACTGGAAAGCCATTCAGGGACACAGAGGCAGACCCATTAGAAGTCAGTGAATTGTTTTTAAGTAAAAAATGTGTGTTAACAACAAAATAACTGTCCCAGATCCCGATAGGCATTATCTCGGCCCTATGTTGATGTTTTACTTGTGATCTTGGTAGCAGGGGTAGTGACCTGGCATGAGACTAACCCCAGAGATAATTTGTCACCTTTGAGACTGATGGCAGGCTCGCTCTAGTACTCTAATAAATCCAACAGCACATGTAAACAAAGGGGCATTCATTCTCAGAATAAACACAAGACTTTTGGCAGCAAAGGCCAGGTGGCTTTCAGCTACTCAGAGCAAACAAAGCCGGCTGGAAATTGGATTTCCAGATCTCATGCACTGACCTATAAACTGCTGTGGTTTTCGATGATACTCGAAACTTGATACGTGGCATACATTCAAAGTACATTTTTTTTCAAAGACTTCTTATTCTCTCTAATGAATAAAATAAACTGATGAACAAAACAGATCCAGAGACACCAAAAGCATGGAACAGACTGTGGAATCTCAGAGGGAAGGCAGGGGTGGGTGGTGGGAAGGGATCAACCAAAGAACTTGTATGCATATATGCATAGCCCATGGTAACTGACAATAGCATGGTGAAGGCGTGGGGTTTGGGAGGGGGCAGGCTAGAAGGGGTCAATGGGGGGGACAAAGGGACATATGTAATACTTTCAACAATAAAGATGGAAAAAAAATGGTGTGGGATGTCTTCTCCTATCTTGACTACAAATTTGAATTACACACGTCATTCCCCATTGGCAACTTCCCCATGTTTTTAAATTTTTTACTTACCAGAATATGTAGGGGAGGGGGAAACAGAAACTTTTGATTCTAAACTTATTTTAAATGATGATAACGTTAGCAAGCAAAGTTAGCATATTTGGTCAACATGAAATTCTGGGGATAATGTGGCCAATGTGTTGATCTACATAAAAATATCACTTTGACTAGGGTTACTTTCAAATTTCAGAGCTTCCTAACAAGCACAGTAGGTGTTTTGTTGGTTTGTTTTTAGAGTTTTGGTCTATAAGCATGAAACTTATTCTTTTGTTTATTGGTTGATTTGAGAGAAACATTGACTTGTCCCACTTATGTATTCATTGGTTCATTTTTGTATGTGCCCTGATGCAGGATCGAAACCACAGCGTTGGCATACTGGGGCAACGCTCTAACCCAGCGGTTCGCAGCCTGTGGGTCGCAACCCCTTTGGCGGTCGAACGACCCTTTCACAGGGGTCGCCTAAGACCATCCTGCATATCAGATATTTACATTACGATTCATAACAGTAGCAACATTACAGTTATGAAGTAGCAACAAAAATAATTTTATGGTTGGGGTCACAACATGAGGAACTGTATTAAAAGGGCCAGAAGGTTGAGAACCACTGCTCTAATCAAACTGAGCTAGCTGGACATGGCACAATAGCTCTTTAAAACTAAAGAATACAGCATCTCAACTCAAAGAAATTATATTTCGTGTCACTGAAACATTTCTCAGGTAATACCAGGCTAATGGATGTTGATTCAATGTCCCAGAGAAGTTTTGCCTCGGGGGAATGTTCATTTTAGATGAATCTGACTGCCTCAGGGACATTTGAGGAGAACCTCAGATGTTGCCAAGGGCACCTTAACCAGTCTCCCTAGAAGACTAGGAGGTTGCCTATAATTTCATACTATGCTGTATGCCATGAAAGGCCTATAAATATTCTCCCGATATTCTAAAACTGGTTCTTCAGCAGATGCTAATACCATGTGCCAAGGCAATTAGCAAGCTCATATTTCAGAGTATCCTGCTCAGAGTACCCTACGTAAATGTCTTGAAAGTCACAAAGCAGGCTGGTAGCAGAAAAGTGAAACTGAGCTGTGATTAAGGGGCTATCAAATGGATATTTTGGGGAACTCTATCTAGTAGGTCTTTTACCATATTCAGGAAGATAATGCCCTATCATGCTTTATAGATTTGGAGACGCAATTAGATTGTTTCATTGTTGGGCCCTCTCCTTCTTTCATTCCTGCTAAATAATGGGCTTTTCCTTATTCTATGAATAGAAACCCACAGAAGTATCTGGAACACTCAACTTATTCCAAAATTGACCATATAAATCTATTTTATATTTTTATCAGAGAATATTTCATGTAATCATTTATTTCATATAAATACTTAATGTAAAAGTTAGCATCAAATAAGTTCGGTATTATTTAACTTCAGTAGCTACAAAATATAGAAATCACTGTATATTAATGTATTCATACGTTCCTCAGCCTGGCAGCTAACTAATTTTGCTTTTGCTACAAAACTCTAACAACAAAGAATCCATGTTCAATGAAACAGTTCATACTTAGTAACTTAATTGAAATTCTAAATGGAGAAGTCTCCAACATATTAAATAGGCAATAAAATGACTCTAAAAACTAGATCTATTCTAACCTATCTTATGTGTTGTATCTAAAGAATTAAAAGCAGATCCTGAAGAGATATTTGCACACCCATGTTCCCAGCAGCCTCTTTCACAATAGCCAGAAGGCAGGAGCAATTCGAGCGACATCTGTGGCTGAGTCAATAAACAAATGTGGCTACACACACAGTGAAATGCCATTCAGCCTTTAAAACGGAGGAACCCTGCCATTTGCAATATCATGGATGAACTTGGAAGGCAGTAAAAACAAGCCACTCATAAAAAGGAGGGACCGAGGGAGGATTCCAGGGCGTGTCCGGCCCTTCTGGCACAGTCCCCATTGGCTAGACCCCAGCAGCAAGCTAACCTACTGGTCGTTGTCAGTGCGCATCATGGCGACTGGTCCAATGGTCGAATGTGGTCGGTCACTTAGCATATTAGGCTTTTATTACATAGGATATCTGTGCGTCATGGCGACTGGTCCAATGGTCGAATGAATGGTCAGACACTTAGCATATTAGGCTTTTATTACATAGGATATCTGAGTCATTTGATAATCTGAATGAGTACATTTTTACCATTATCACCCCCTCTAGGTATAATGAGTCCAAACTTAAAAGTAGCCTACTCATATAAACTATAGAAAATGTATCCATTTACTTATTTTAAAAATTATTTGATTAGAGTAACAGCTAGGAATTAAACTGAAATATTATTTCTAATTAAAGTGCCTAATAAAGCTGCATTTACTCATAATTTGAATCTATAGTTTCCCTAACATTGGTTTTCACATTTATATTATTTAATATTCTGGTTGATATATGTAGATATATAGAAATAGATATAGATATATAGATATATATATAGGTATATAGATATGTAGAAATATAGATATAGATATATTTAATTATTACATAATTAGAAATATTTAAATTTCAACATGATTAGTACAGATGGTTGGAGTTTTCAGAGAATAAAATAAGAGAAACAGATGATCTCCATTATATAAAGTAATCTAGCAAAGTTTAAACATAGTTTATTTTACTTTGTGTGTACAAAAAGTATTGATAAAGATATAGTATTTTATTAAAAAAATATTAAAACAATCATCTGAAAATAGGCACATTGGCATACAGTTAATTTCTAAAGTAATATAAAGAGCATAACATAAAAGAAGGCTATAGGAAAAAAATTCACATATTTGCCACTCTCTCTGAGTTTGTGTGTAGAAAATATACATATATGTATATATATTAAATTTAAATTCCTTTCTTAATTTATGTCATTAGTAAACCAAACTATCAAATTATAACCCTAACAAAATAATAAAATTACAGATTGCTGCAACTGCAAGTTACTTAAACTTTCTTTTCCATAGTTAAGTGATATAATTTTAAAACTCAATAACATTGTTCCTCAGGAAACAGTCATGAAAACAAAATCAGGAGTTTTTTTTTTAATTATCCCTATTTCACAATAAGAGTGATAATACTGACTAAAGATACCCAAAGCACAGAAACTACATATAAAAAAGGAAAGAGTACCTCACTCATATTCTAAAGATCATTATTTTTTTATTAAATGTGATTATTTTTAAACCATTAAATGGACTAATGAAATGTCATGCTACTTCTGTATTTCTGAAGGAGGGAATAAAAGTTTGCATTAAGCCATCATCCCTGGAATCTGAATAGAAAAATCAGCTGTCCATGTTTAGAAGTGGGAGACATTTCTGGTTAAGGCCATTACTTCCTTGATAAATAAAGCAGCTTAATGAGTAGGATACGGAAAGCCAGTGACTCCCATTGGAAGGACATTGGGAAGAAATACAGGGTGGAGTAAAAGTAGGTTTACAGTTGTTCATATGGAAAATAATACTATAATTAATAAATAATTATAGAAGAATGAATTATTTCGCATATTCATATCTGTAAACCTACTCTTGCCCACCATATACGTGACTGCAAGGACAAAATGGTTTTATAAAGACTTTTTATCTACCTCTCTACCTTGTATATTTGTACACTGTAGTATCATTACTATTATTAATTTAATTATAACATATTCTGAATTGTGTGAATAAAATGCTAAGCAAATTTATATAATCATCACTTATAAAATAGTCGTGCCATAAATACATTTATGAAAAAAAGGATAAATAAATACTAAAGTTTTCATTTTGCAAGGTAGGAGTTAACCATCTCTTTAAAAAAAACACACACACACACACAAACTGATGGACAAATAGTGCAATGCACCATCTCTGCTTCTGGTCCAGCCAAGGAGCTCAGCCATTTCCAATGTCAGCCATCTCCCATGTCAGCTATCTCCCATGTCATGAAACACATCTGAAAGCATGAAGCCTCTCTGGCACATCTGGCACATCTGGCAGTAAGTCCTCACTTAACCTCATCCATAAGTTCTTAGAAACTGTGACTTTAAGCAAAATGGCATAAACATATAAACCAATGTTATTATAGGCTAATTGATATAACCAAGAGTTAAGTTCCTGGAGCATATTTCTGGTTTTAAAAAAATCACCAAAGTTCTACATAAAGACCTAAAACTATTTTGTAACATAGAAAATGTAGTCAAACAATACTATTGTAATAACTATATATGGTGACAGTTGGCAACTGGAAACATCAGGGGGAACACTTTGTAAAGTATATGATTATCTAACCACTATGCTGTAGACCTGAAACCAATACAAAATAATATTGAATGTAAACTGTAATTGAGATTTTTTTATATAAATTTTTTTAAATAGGAAAAAAAAACCCAACCTAGACTTCTAATATTAAACAATGAAATAAAAGCGAGCTATACATATATTTAAGAAAGATTTTTAAAAAAGTAAGATCATTGTTTTCCAACCCATTGATCCAGTTCAGGATCACGGGTGGCTGGAACCTCTCCCCATAGCTCAGGGCACAAGCAGGACTCTAGCCTGGACCAATGCCCTCCCATCGCAGGAAGCACTCATATACCCACACTCACACAGACTGGGATGATTTAGAATGCCAATCACCTAATGTGCACGTCGTTAGGATGTGGAAGGAAACATGAGCCCCTGGAGAAAACCCACGCAGACATGGGGAGAATGTGCAAACTCCACACAAACTGTGGCTCCAGGCCGAGAATTGATTTTTTTTTCTTCTCATCAATGTTAAAACAGAACGATATTGAATGAAAAGACATTATTTAAAGACCTGCTGTACTAATAATGCTAAAATAAATTGTTTTCTTTGCTTTCAGGACTAAGCGCTGTGTGAATCCAGCAATGGCATCATTTCCAGATTTATTCCAGGGCAAACTACTTTACATTAATGGTCTTGCCTTCTTTTTTTCTTTCTTTTCTTTCTTTCTTTCTTTCTTTCTTTCTTTCTTTCTTTCTTTCTTTCTTTCTTTCTTTCTTTCTCTCTC
>NW_005354999.1:1400277-1408050 GCF_000412655.1 Myotis brandtii
TTACAACATTGGCTCTAGTGAGCATTCTGTCCTCCTCCTAAGGGAATGGTAGCTACATTTTAATTCCTTCCCACTGATCACCATTATCTACCTTGCACCAGAACATTCTGGACCTATGACCAAAGATGACTAAAAAGGTAATGCTAAAGGATTTCACTAGAAGACAGGACTCATCAGCAGATGCAGGCTGGCCTTAACACCTTATGTGGATAGTTTTCTTTGTTTCTGACCTGTAACATATCCTCTTAGACAGGAGCACACTACTAATGGTTCTTAAGCTCCTACACCCACAACCTTAGGTACCAGGCACTCCAGTTCTACCCTGAATACAGAACAGAGGAATGTTATGAAAGTAGGGAGAAAGAGATTGAGGACAAAGCAAACAACAGGAAATGATAAAAAAAAAAAGTCTATCAGTGGGCACAGAGACTATTCTCAAGAGATATTCTGATGTTGAAACAGTTACAGTAGCTACTAATATTTTCCTCCCAGAACCTGATTCACCTTCTTTCTTTCCGTATTAATCCTTTCCCATTAGAGATGACATTGGCTCATCTCTCTTATAGCCAGCTATAGCCACATCACTAAGTTCAGGCCTTTGGAATACACACAGAAGGTAATGGGTGACAACGTTCAAGTCAACTCTAGGACAAGCTGCATGTCCTAGACCAGTGATGGCGAACCTATGACACGCGTGTCAGAGGTGACACGCGAACTCATTTTTTTGGTTGATTTTTCTTTGTTAAATGGCATTTAAATATATAAAATAAATATCAAAAATATAAATCTTTGTTTTACTATGGTTGCAAATATCAAAAAATTCCTATATGTGACACGGCACCAGAGTTAAGTTAGGGTTTTCAAAATGCTGACACGCCGAGCTCAAAAGGTTCGCCATCACTGTCCTAGACTTTCTCTTAAATCTTTCCTACTGGATAGGAAATGTCAACTTATGGAGAACCCTGAGAGAATAACCCTGGAAGTCCAAGCCTGGACAGCTCACTTCCTGATGGTGATATGGTTGGCAAATGAAATTCTGTCTTAACTCAGGCACTTGGGTCCAGAGGCCCCTTTTGCAGAAACTTAACCTATTTCTAAGTGATACATTGGCAATTGTAAGAGAGACAGAAGGGAAAGAAAGAAATCTGGACTGTGTGTACAATAACTGGATTCAGCCACATAACCTTTCATTGAAGCAGAGCAGTTGAAAAAGAAAGGGAAGATATTGGTCTCTGACATTACTTAGCAGGCAGCACGAAAACATTTAAAGACTTTAGAGCACCAAAATTACGTGGTCAAAGAGAAACTATGGAAAAAGAATTGGATGAAGTGGCAGAGGGACCACCAACATGCATACAATTAGCATCTACTGATACCACTCTAAATATGAACATGACAGCTTTGACATGGCATACACAGCATGTCCACTTTGGTCCATTGGGAACTCATGGACTAAGGCAGGTTAGTACATGAAACCTTATATTCTATAAAAAATTAAATGTTCATTCAAATTACAAAACCAAGCTGGAAGATAGTCAGAAATGGAAGCAAAATGGTTAATAAAAAGCAATACAGTTCAAAAAGCCTTTATTAAGGACAGTTCAATTGGCAATGAGCATTTAACACAGTATTCCTTCACTTAGTAGATATTTTTCTAATGCTAACACTGACCCAGTCACTGTGCTAAAGCTTAGTGAACTGTAGGAATTTGAGAGGAGAGAGAGAGACTAAAATATATAGCTGTAGAGAGTTCACAGTCTAATAGGGTAGCCAAATATGGAAACTAGGAGAGGTAGAAAAGATGAAAGGATTTTCATAAATGGCAAAGGCATGTAAATACTCCAGCTTGTAGGAGTGGGGCAGGCGAGAAGACAATTCACAGATCGGTCTTTAAAAATAGATAAATAAAATAATTCTGGCCCACCTCATGAAGAATAAAGTTGTATAACACCAAATGCCACTCTGAGTCAGAATCATGAGATCTAAAAGCAGTCTTATTGTAAGAGTAGGAAAATAAATGCCTTTATAGCAGTACACAGTGTTCTCTTTGTATATCTAGCTAAAAAGTTTAAGCATATAATCTCAAACAAGCTGACTTTCCATAAAAACCAGAAGGCATACAGCGACCACACATATACCAGCAAATGAGATTATGTTCTAAATTTTTGGAATAAAATATTTCATCAGAAACAAAACAACAACAAAAAACAAACAAATATGCCAATAAAAATACCTAACAGATGTCTTAACATTTTAGGAAGAATATCTTCTTCCAATTGGCATATAAATATATAAGACAATATATAATCTCCTTGATTTTCTAATTATTATAGCTGTTACCTATTTGAAGACACACATATACAAACATATAAAGTATATATGCATGTATGCATAGACCTACTTATGCATACCTATAATCATATATGACATATACACACACACACAGAACAATGTATTTCTTTTTTTTAATATATTTTATTGATTTTTTACAGAGAGGACGGGAGAGGGACAGAGATCTAGAAACATCAATGAGAGAGAAACATCGACCACCCGCCCCCTGCACGCCCCCCACTGGGGATGCGCCCGCAACCAAGGTACATGCCCTTGACTGGAACCGAACCTGGGACCCTTGAGTCCGCAGGCCAAACGCTCTATCCACTGAGCCAAACCAGTCAGGGCAACAATGTATTTCTTAAACCACTTAATTATTCTTTCCTAATAATTCACTAGAAATTATGAAAGCTACAGAGTTAAAGGTGTTGCACACTTCCCTTTAATTTCTGTTAGAATGAACCCATACCAAATAGACTACATTTTCAATTCAATTCATACTTCCTGTTGGGGTCTGATGATGTGATACCAGCCCTTCCTAACAGCCCTCTCCATGAAACCAGCAGATCAGTGGGCATCCTCTGACCTGCCATTCTAATGTGACATCAGACTTGACAAAACCAGTCTTAGATCCTGCCTGGTGAGTATGGTGCTGGTGGTGGCAGGTGGGGGTGAGGGGGAAATTAAGAAATAGGGATGTAGAGATCGTACCAGAACCACTGCTTAACTAGGACCCAATAACAAGGATAGAGGACAGGATGCTGCATGGGGCTAGCCCTCTGTTGCTATAGTAACTCATTGTCTGCCCAAATCTTCAAAGATTGCCTAATGCTTCTTTCAAGGAGGCAATTGCCTCTCTCTTGATTACATCCCAAGATGATTTAAACAATATAACATTGCATGCTATAGTCTTTACCAGCTCTGATCTGTAAATATGCATACTATATTCAAAGGCTTTTATGACTTTTTAAACACTCTGTGGCCCATAGTCAATCAACGATCAAAAAGAGAAACACTCATGAGAATGCAACAAATTAACTGTGAAGAATTCCCATGGAGAGACTACGTTCTCAACTATGATAAAATATAGATAATAGTTACCACAGTTAAAAATACTGTTTCATGATGAGAAACACTAAAAATGTGTGCGTTTTTATTAGATTAGGTTTCCCTACCCCCCCCCCCCCCCCCCCCCACGAATAGGTTCTCCATTATTGAGAAACTATTCCTGAACAGAGAGAATAGTTGGTTATATGTTAAATTTCTTCAAATTAGTATTAATTCTTTAATTTTATTTTTGGTACACTACTTTTTAAAAAGTTAAGTAGCACAACATTCTTGCCTACCATTAATATACCACAAAGGTAATCATTGCACTATATGTATATGACATCATCCCATTGTTCAACTTAAATATATACAATTTTATTCCTCAATTATATCTCAATTAAAATATCTTAATTTAAAAATAGTACCACAAAGGAGGAGCCCTCAGTGTTAAGGTTATGCTGGCTATTCAGGAAACAGAACCATGGTACATCACAAATCTAAGGGAAGTACTGAAAGCATTCTTTCAAGATTCTCACTGTTTGGATTTTAATGCTTTTTAAAGCAATACAGTACTTTACTTGGAGTAGGCAGAGAAACCAATTGTCTTATTTACTTTTTAAAAGCAAAGTTGATAGATTCTCAGGGGGCTTTATTCCTTATAGCCACTAATGCCAGGAAATATCCCTTCAACAACTATCATCTCTTAAATAATCTGCCCACTCTAGAACCTCAACTTAGATGAAAAAGGGAAATACAATAAGTTAGGAAAAGTCTACTTACTATACAATATATCCAAAGCAGGCATTTTTAAAAAGTCAATTTATAATTTGATTGCCTCTGAGACACTGTATTTTACATTTTTTCATTTTACATGTCCTTTAACTTATATTAAGGTTGAATTTTTAAAGGTGACTTGTAATGCTTTCCTACTGTTTTCAATATATCTAAAGAATATTAAAAATCACTTAAGGGATAAATGTAAACTGAAGTTGATGGTGGGTTTTGCAACACAAATAGTAACCATTTCTTAAAACAACTTTTCAAAAGAGCCTCTGGTTTTTTGTTCCTTTGCTTTATCTAAAGTCAAATAATTATACCCCAAATATAACATGCTGGTTCTAGTTACTATACTTATTTTTAAATGTGTTGACTTCTCTATATCTTTAGGCTAAACTTTTATTTTTCCTAACATAGGAATTAAGATATTACAGGCACTTTTATGCAAATAACTTTCAATATATCTAAAGAATATTAAAAATCACTTAAGGGGTAAAAGTAAACTGAAGTTGATGGTGGGTTTTGCAACACAAATAGTAACCATTTCTTAAAACAACTTTTCAAAATGAGCCTCTGGTTTTTTGTTCCTTTGCTTTATCTAAAGTCAAATAATTATACCCCAAATATAACATGCTGGTTCTAGTTACTATACTTATTTTTAAATGTGTTGACTTCTCTATATCTTTAGGCTAAACTTTTATTTTTCCTAACATAGGAATTAAGATATTACAGGCATTTTTATGCAAATAACAAAATATATTAATAATTTCAAAGGGATAAAAGTTCTGTTTATATAATCACATTTTATACACTTTAAAGGGCAACAAAACTTTTTCCAAAGAGCAATGCTAGTATAAACTGGTCAAAATTATTTGGAAGTTTCTTCTATATTAATAGATATTCTTTATAAGCTGGCATTTGGTTTTATAATTTCTCTGTTTCACATGGAGGAAATTGAGAAAATGAGTCATCAATGACAGAGCATCTGGTCTTCATTCATCTACTCTCCCATAACACTTTCTATCCATGTTCTTTATCCCTAAAGCCTTATTATATCTGATATATTATATATTTACATCAGATATAAATCACATGAATTTAAAAAGCACTCAGTTAAATATGAGTGATTTGAATAATATCAAATATTATTCAAAACATTTTTCATATATAATTCAAAAGAGGATATACTTCAAACTTTCATCAAGAAGTTACTTGTACGATAATGTTGACTGTGTAAAACAGTCAAAAGGTAAGGATTAATTCTAGTATTAAATATGCTGAAGTATCCAAAGTTTTTTTTTCCCTAAGTCAAATTAGTTATATTTTTATGGGACAAAAGCACTAAATAGAAGTACGTCAGCAAACTGTTTCTAAAAGAAGTTCAGAGTTCCTTCTTTCTGTGCCTTCATATAAAGTGAATATTCAAATCCATTACTTAAGATGTCAATGCTGATGCAGAACAGTTAAAGGTATATTCATGCAGTACAGATTTCAAGCACTGCCTCATAACCATGGACTTCCAGCTGAAATTGAACCAAAAAAAAAAAATGAACAACATCCTGAAAGACACAAAAATATTATTAAGCTAGTGATTCCCAAAAAGGGGAAAGAAAATATGTAAATTATGAGTGGGATGGATGGTCTAAATAAGGATTGCGTATTATGTACTGTGATGATTTGAGGTCACACTGTCAGCATGCATTTTAGCATGTTAATGATAAGCAACAGGTAGTTAATGGGGGAAAAAAGATAGCACTTATCTTCTCCATGCCCTCTGGAAGTCAACCTTACACAAATGTAATTACCTTCCTAAAGTAAACCATCATTATATTTTCATGTGCATCAAAACAGATATTTGCCAAAAATACTTCAGTAAATCCCTCACTTAAATTTAATATGTAATTGTGATGAATTTCCCCCAAAGGTCACATAAAAATAACTGAAAATACTATAGCAATAAATAGTCTATTCCGTCATTATATAAGTTGGCTGAATGACTCCTGGAATATGTAATTCATTCAGGCAACTCAGCTTGCCTAAAAAGTTTAAATCAAACACATTTACAAACTTCCCAAGTATAGACCGGTTGCTCATAATAATTCAATAAAGTAATTTGAATAAAGTCAGAGTAGTAAGCTATTTCAGATTTAAAATATATTTTAGAGATGAAAGTCTAAAATTCATTTTTAAAATATTTTAACGCAGCCATTAAGAAATGAAATGCCATATGTGAAGCATTGTTCAAATACTGACTGAATGTCAATATTTTTCCAAGTGAGGGCATGATACAGGGAAATTCTTCCCCGGGTTTAGAAATAATTTCATTTGTTTGCTTGACTTTATTTTTTTTTACTTTTATTTTTTTGTATTCAATATTAGCATAAACAGAAATAAAACAAACAACGTGTGGGGGGTTGCTTTTGCAAGAGCACTCATCTAGCAAAATGTTTAAGCCTTGTTCACAAAGCATGTAAGCAAAGCCCTCCATTAAGTGCTATCATCATTATGGTTTTTTCATCCGCATACCCATGCCTAGTCTAGTATTAATGAGCTACATCTAATTTTAAAGTAAAAAAAAAAAAATAGCGTTTCTGGAATCTATGTGCCAGAATCAGCTACATGTTAGATTTGGCTTGTCAGCTAGTTCACGTGAGGGGTGTTAGGAGAAGGGGTAGAGGAGCCAAGATGAAAACTAGTCTATAAGCTTCCATTGATTTTTCCCAGATCGTGACAGTGTGTGAACTGATGAAAGAAGTTAAGTCACCTGCACGTAGTGTACTGCGGATGGGCTCCACGAGAAATTCTCTCCCCCGTCACAGGAAGGGCTGGCAGTGTGTCTGTGACTCCCTCTCGCTCCCTTTCCGGCCTTTGGGGTCTAAAGCGTGGGCTGGGGACGGTAATCAACCTCCTCCCGGGACAACGCAGTTGGATGCGTGGAGAGCAACCGCGCTCCTGAAGCGGAACTAGCTCTGCTGCTGCTTCATTCACATCAGGTGGGGAAACAAACGATCCGAGTATCAGGGTCCCTGGCTCCAAGGCAAACTAGCGTCCACTCCTAAAACCTGGCTCGGTCAGGAGAACCCGAACCCGTCAGGGAACTCCCCAGGGCGGTCTACAGATTAACCCTTTCGGTGCTACCACCTGAGGACTTCGCTTCCACGCCACCGCCTCACCCCGCAGATTTTACGGGGGTTCATTTTGGGATACAAGGCAATGGAACGCACTGCAAACACGTTCTGTTTTAAAGTGCATGCCGAAGCACCCATCTGATCAGCAATTCTATGCCATCAGGAGCAGTTAAACTTCTGCCGACTGGTGCCGCCCCACAACTCCCCCACCACCACCACCGCACCCCCCCTCCCGCCCTTGGAAGAGCGGGCATTTATAAATCTTACATCTTCCTTCCTCCTCCTTCCAATTCCTTAATGGACCATTAGTAACGAGATCGATCCCAGTTACTTTCGTGGCAATGCATCGCAAAAGCACATCCACCGTGTTGACTAGTGCCAGAAACACCATGGAAAAGTTGAGCCGGGCAAGCCGGCACTTTGCAAACCCTCGGAGGCCGGAGGGGAAGGGGGACAGGGCGGTGGGAACCGGGCGAGACCTGAACTC
>NW_005354999.1:1408847-1425875 GCF_000412655.1 Myotis brandtii
TCGCTCCCCGCATCTCCACTCCCCCCGCGCGCTGCTCTCGGCTCACTCCGGTTGGCTCACCCCCTCCCTCCCCCAGCTTTTTTTTTTTTCCCTCTACCACCTCCTCCTAGCCTACCTTCCTCTCTCGCTCTGGATAGGAGCTGCAGTTAACTCCGGATGCGCCGCTGGCTGGAGGCAGAGGATGCGCTGCTCTTCGCCTAAGAATCCTTAGCAGAAGAGGTTCTGGAGTTCGCCACACAGACTGACCACTCTCTCTGCTCCCGGATTTATTTAACGCGACGCGTGCTGCACCTCTCTTAGTTGCCTTGGCTCTGCATTTACCAAGTCAGATCTGGAGAAAACTTTATGCATCACCAAGACCAAAGAATCCCCTGGACTTTTTGTCCTGTAAACCTCTTGGCTGAGCTAGGACCTAAGGCAAAGCCATCTCTCATATTAGAGGGTAGAATGAGAGAGAGAGAGAGAGAGAGAGAGAGAGAGAAGGGAGGAAGGGAGGAAGGAAGGAAGGAAGGAAGGAAGGAAGGAAGGAAGGAAGGAAGGAAGGAAGGAAAAGAAAGAATTGTGACCAGGTAGGGCTTTTGAGTGCACCTAAAGCTCCCAATTACCATAAGATATTGTCCCTGAATAAAAACTCCTCGGCAACTGTATTTTACATTCTAGTATTTGGATCAAAAACTTTAAAAGCCCAAGCTATGCCTCCCTCCTGCAAAGTGGAAGAGAGTTTTGAAGACCTAATCCTAATGTTTGCCTCCAAACTCCAATTATGACAAAATACTGGGCTCTCCATTGTTTTTCCACACAGTATTCTAAATAAATTGGAAGGAAATCCGTGATTAGCCCCCTGTAAAGAAAATCTCTCCCACAGACTTAGAGGATTTTGGTGAAGTAATTATTATATGCAAATCAAGAGAATTATGGAGGCTAAAAACTGCAATAACTTTATGTATTTCTATTAAATTATTAAAGATTATTTTAGCCAAAAACAACAGCTCCCAAAGTTATGACCTTTGAAATTTTCATGCAGCTTCCACACGTCAGAAGCTGTTTGAATAGCAGCAGTACTTTCTCATATTTTCTATGTCAATCTCATAACACCTGTGTAATGTTTTCAAACTATATTAAAATAGGAATTGAACATAATGATTAATTAATATTGGTTTCTAATTTTTAAATGTAGGATTTCAAAGTGAATCTATATTATGTAAAATAAATAAAAGAAAAAAACTGCCATTTTCCCCCCTCAATTTCCCTCCTTTCCATTGTGGTGAATGATGGAGGTGGGGGGATGGGGGGGGGAGTGGGTTGAACAAACACCAGAATGTATAAGTACAATTCATAGAGGCCCTGACTGATGTAAACACATGTCAGATCTCAGTGGTTGAGCTTAGACCTACTGGGGCGGGAGAAGGGGGGGGAGCGGCAGCTCCAATCCCCAGTGGGGGGCATGCAGGAGGCAGCCAATCAATGATTCTCTCTCATCATTGGTGTTACTATCTCTCTCCCTTTCCCTTCCTCTCTGACATAAATAAAAATATATATTTTTCAAAAGAATACTGAAATGTATTAAGGCAATCATTAGGAGGTCCATCCTCCACTCTCACCTCTTCCTGCTTTTGGTCCTTCATTCCTCCATATCCCCAGCCAAACCTCTTTAACCCAAATTTTGAAGAAGTAGTTTAATTCAATGAGAATATTTTAAGATGTTTTAAAAACCTCGTTTTTCAAAACTTAAATCTAATGGATAAAGCACAGAAATTGTGCCTTAGATGTAACTCTGATGCACAGCAAGTCAGTAATCATTAAATAAAAATGACCTCACCTTTGTAAGCTACCTTTTTAAAAGATGTATTTGACACAAAGTTTTTGATGAGAGATGATACAGCAACACTCTCCTGCTTGGGCATCTATTATTACTTTAGCATAGGAATTGTCATTTAAGAATATCATAATCACCTTTAGATTTCAGGGAGCATATATACTTAGTTTTATACCTCAGTTTTCACCAAAATGCATACATCTCACTGATGAACCTGACATGTTCATAGAAACTCTTCACATCTAGCTTTTATTGGCAAGTTCCCAAAATGCAGCTTCACATGGACGACTGCAAGATGTAAAAATGTGTTGAAGAACACACAGTGACAGTTACACTGTCTGGGAGAAAAGCCTTTATTAGGGTATCAAACTCCAGATGTGGTAATAGATCAGAATTTACCAACAAATTGCAAGTTGGAAAAGCTCTGAGTCAGAAGAGGTAGAATGAGCCTGTCTCCAGCATATTGGTGCTGGTCTGGTATAGTGCAGCTCGTCTCTCACTACCAGCAGGGCCCCTTAAACCTCTGCCGTTCTCCACAGCCACTGTCATTGTCAAGGCTAAGCTTCTGGGCATGTTGGTGGTGCAAGTAAAAGTCTGCTAAGTATGATGGTGCGATGTTATTAATCACAGGAATGGCTCCTCTCAATTTCTCTGTATAACAGGATGTTTGGGTCTTCAAAGAGCCTGCTTTTAAAATTTAAATAATCCTGAGAGAATTCACACTTCAGTAAACACCTTGGTTATCAGTTAACAGCTCAATGGGGATTAATTGAAAGCTTGCCGAGAGCAAAACACAGCTGGGAAGAGTACAGGAAAAGTTTTAAGTGGGAGGTAAGATATGGAAGGGGTAGTTAGTAACCTTGCACAGTGTGAATACAGAAGGGAAAATTCACTGACTGTGCTTCCCAATTTTATTGAGAATCAGCATAGAAAAGTGGAAAAGCTAAAAAAGGAGAAATTAGAGTGGAGTTTAAAGGCAGTTAGTCAGGCATGAGCAGAGCAAGGACAATGAACCAGATACAGACACTCACTTTGACTAGGGCAAAAAGCCCTGATGCTGAGCAAGGAACAGAACTGGGAAAACAAACACCTTGTTCCCAGGGTCGCCTATCCTTCCCTAGCATATCCCTGGTCATGCAATTTTGACCCCCTGACCTTTTCCCCCCTAAAGATAACATCTAGGCCTCAGTTATATTTCAGCTCCAGGCCCAGAAAAGCAGCAAAACCAAACAAGTGATGCCATGGCTGTCTCTAGATCAGCTGCATTGACTAATGACCCCCAGCCCTGGGGATGACCAATCAGTGGAGATCAATGACCTGAAAGAGCACACCTGGAAAGCAGATATATATTCTATTGAGACCCTCCCCTGAGACCTCCCCTAAGATTTCAACCTGCAATACACTCAGGATGAAGGGCCCAGCGCCCACACTGTCCCACAGGGGAGCATGCTGCTCCATTCCCTCCCCACTTCTTCCTTCTAGGGGGCCCCATAAGACTTGCAACCAGGGGAGCAATGGACAGCAGTAGCTTGTTCCAGGCTACCCCCCTGAACCTGTCCCCAAGGCCCCCTTTTCTCTGACTTCTCAGTGAGCCAAAGCAGCCCGCCCAGGCTCTCCTGTTACTTCTATGCCCTTCCTTGTTTCACTGTCCTAAGTATATTTTTGCTGTGGCCTCTAAATTCTTACTTTGCTGCACTTTATCTCTTGATTGAAATCTTTCCTTCAAGAAGACAAGAACCAAAGTCTCATCGTCTCCCCAGTAAGAGTGGTACCAGAAAAGTAAGTGGCAGGGCGAGCCCTTGGTGTTGTTTCTGGCCATGCTTTACCAAATTGGATCTCACAGCAAGACACAGGCCTTCTAATTCCCAGACCTCTCTGTCACTTCTGTCACCTCACACCAGATAATAGCTTATATACATTAGGAAAGGCCAATATGAGGGCCACTCCAAGCTTTAACTTCACCTCTAAATCCCTTTCTCTATCCTTTTAACTTTTCCTCCACTAAATGTTAAGTAAATCAATCAACAAACATTGTTTATGGAATATGTGCAAGTTATTTTACTAGGAATTTTTTTTATATTAAACACATTGTGTTCTAGGTTTCCTTACCCTAATTTTTAAATTTGTCACAGTTCTAGAAAAAGAAATACTAAATATATAGTGACAATGGGTCCATTTCTATCACCCTTTGAGATTAGGTTCTAGGAAGACCATAATAGGACTCTTTTTATTTAAGCTCCCTCTCTCTCTCTCTCTCTCTCTCACACACACACACACACATACACACACTCACACAGAGTTATCTTTTATAGGTTACTTTCTTTCGCAGCTACTGTAAAAATATGCTACTCTGTTGTTATTCCGAACTATCATGAGGATATGCAGGAAAGGTCCGATTTATTGCACATCTTTCATGTGTCAGACACAGTGCCAGGCACCTTATATACAGAATGACCTTTATTCTTCAAAGCTTGTCTCGGATCCAACAGTAAATACAAAGGAAGGATTTTGGAGCCTATGACATTCTCTAGAACAATTAGGCCACACTGCTTCTAGGCTTTCTCTCTCTATAGCAGTGGTTCTCAACCTTGGCTGCACATTACAATCACCTGGGAATCTTTTTAAAATCCTGATTTCTGGGCCTCATCCTCCAGAAATTCTGTTTCTTTGTTATGGGGTGGGGCCACAACATTAGTAACAAAGAAACAGAATTTCCGGAGGATGAGGCCCAGAAATCAGGATTTTAAAAAGGTTCCCAGGTGGTTGTAATGTGCAGCCAAGGTTGAGAACCACTGATGTAGGTCATCTCCTGTTTATGTTCTTCAGTTCCAATTGCCCATGTCTTTCCTCCTCACCTGTTGTGCATTTATGTACCCCCATTTCAGTAAGAGCCAGGACTCATCTTTAAGTCAGGGAAAGAGGAAATGGTTATGTCAGGGAGCTTACTACTAAACTGAGGCAGAAGTCACTCCACTTTCATGCTTAGCACCTTAGTCCCCATCTCAAATGACCCTGTCAACTACCAACAGTAGGGGCCTCAGCAGTATCAAGCCTGAAACCCAGCAGGCAATTCACCAGGTTGATTGAAAGAATTAGCCAAGACTGACCCCCTTTCCGACTGCAAAAATATGGTTTGCCTTTCCATTACAGACAGCTGGTGGAGGGTAAGGAGAGATGGACATTAAGTGGCTTCGCAGAGCATCTGCGGTCACCAGAAGCTATAGTTTAATGATAGATGAGTTATCCTAAAGGCACAATTTAGCCATGTCTGAAATATTTCATTATAAGGTGAGGGAAACAATACGCGATCTATTAAAATCAACCATTTAGAGCTGTGCCATATGCCAAATTGTGTCTATGAGATTGAATTCAGCAATTTAAAAAAGAAAAAAGAAAAACTCTAGGTATTAAAAATTCAGGAGCACATTAAAGACCCGCCAACACCATCACAAAAACATGCCAAGAGGAAGCATTCTATGTCTTCATTTTAGATTTTTTTTTTTTTACTGAAACCAGGTAAGTCTTATAGCAGCTGTATTTTTACTATAATATAAGGTAGCAGTAATTACTAATATTTTCATTGGGACATCAAAAATAAACACATTCTGAAAACTGGAATGGAATTGTTAGAATAGTATAACAGGCTTTTTGGTTGTTGTTGCTTGCAGAAACCAACTCCACTTTACCAAACCTAGAAGATATTAGATACCTAATTTGATAAACAGACCGTCTGCGATTTAACATAATCTAAAACATTCAGTAGATAAACAGAATTTGCAAACTTTCGTAAATATGAGAAGCACATCAAGCAGTTCAAGTACTGTGATTCTTAAAAAAGCATTTTTCAACATTTAAAAAAGAGGGTGAATCTAGTTAAATTAATTGGTTAGTAAGTTGATGATGCTAGAATGTGGCCAATAAGGCAATTCAAAATTGTTTTTACTTTATATTGAGATGTAATTCTTCACTATTTTTAACTTTAATGAATATTGATTATAAAAACATAAATTCTGCCGTAACCGGTTTGGCTCAGTGGATAGAGCGTCGGCCTGCGGACTGAAAGGTCCCAGGTTCGATTCCGGTCAAGGGCATGTACCTTGGTTGCAGGCACATCCCCAGTGGGGGGTGTGCAGGAGGCAGCTGATCGATGTTTCTCTCTCATCAATGTTTCTAACTCTCTATCTCTCTCCCTTCCTCTCTGTAAAAAATCAATAAAATATATATTTTAAAAAAAACAAACATAAATTCTATTGTTAGATACAAGGTTCTGACACAAAAATGCATTAAAAACGTATAAGAATATTTAAACAATATCTTCTACACACATGCACAGAAATTCACATTCTTATACTAAGAATGTAAAATACTATTAAATGTAAAATTCCACAGGCCAAAAGGACTTTTAGAAGTACCTAAGTCCTTAAGGTTAATAAGGATGTGTTTTTTTTACAATTTGTTTGACCTACAGATTTATTTATATATAGTAACAACATTCACATAAAAATGGGTGTGAAATGAGATTATTCTTTAACTATGAATGTTATTTGGCTTGGAGGGTATTATGTTCTCCAAGGGCTCTAAAGTTTCTAAATCAAGGTCTGCAAAGAGTCCTCTATGTTGCTATGTTATATTTGTGAACTTTTATTTTTGTGTTTACTTAGTTTTAGTGGGTTAGGCAAAATAAGCTTCTTATATCATTTTCTATTAAATTATTGTTAGTTAATTATTTTCAGAGTGTAAAAACTACACCAAGTGCTACTTGGATAAATGGAGAGTTCTCTCTATGTTAGGCAGTTGTCCTAAAAGGAGAGAAAAGTTGTGATTACTGTCCATACATACAAGGTCAAGAATTCTGTACACTATACGATTGTTGAAAGTAGAGAAAGTATTACCTAAAACTTAAATAAAAACATGAAACAATTCAAAAATAATGCAAGTTTCTCCTCTCTTAAAGTTAAAAACCAGTTAACTTGCTATTGACACTAGTCCCCCCTTATCCACAGTTTGCTTTCCATGATTTCAGTTACCCTCAGTCAACTGTGGTCCAAAAATATTAAATGGAAATTGCCCAAAATAGACCATTCATAAGTTCTAAATTGCGTGCCTTTCTGAATAGCATGCTAAAATCTCTTGAGTCCCCATCCATTCAGCCCAGGATGTAAATCACTCCTTTGT
Source organism: Myotis brandtii (assembly GCF_000412655.1). NCBI lineage: Eukaryota > Metazoa > Chordata > Mammalia > Chiroptera > Vespertilionidae > Myotis > Myotis brandtii. The sequence goes on from NW_005354999.1 coordinate 1,415,839, forward strand.
CCAGTGTCTCCATGGTGTATACACTATCCACCCATTAGTCACGTAGTAGCCACGGCCATTCTCAGATTGACTGTGGAGGTATGTGTCTGTGCTCGAGTCAAACCTTATTTTACTTAATATGGCCCCAAAGTGCAAGAGTAGTGATGCTGGAATACGGATATGTCAAAGAGAAACCTAAAATAATTCCTTAAGTGAAATGGTGTAAGTTCTGGACTTAATAAGAAAAGAAAAAAAATGCTGACGTTGCTATGATCTATGGTAAGAATGAATCTTCTATCAGTGAAATTGTGAAGAAGGAAAAAAAAAATGCGCTGGCATTGCTGTTGCACCTAAAACTGCAAAAATTATGGTCACAGTGCATGATAAGTGCTTAGTTAAGATGGGAAAGGCATTAAATTTGTGGGTAGAAGACATGAACAGAAAACATGTTGATTTATGGCAACATGTTGTTCCAGAAAACACTGAGCCAATACAACACTTCAACAAAGGATCCCCTGAAACCAGTGACATCAAACCACTTCCTGCAAGTAAGGGATGGTTATAATATATTGTGAGAGGGACCATAGTCACATAACATTTTTTACAGTGTATAAGTATGATTTATTTTACTATTAGTTATTATTGTTACTCTCTTACTGTGCCTAATTTATGAATTAAACTTTATCATAGATACGTATGTATAGAAAAAAAACAGTATATATATAGGGTTAAGTACTATCTGTTGTCTCAGGCATCCAATGAGGGTCTTGGAATGCATCTCCCACAGATTTGGTGGGACTCCTGTACTTTAAAAATATTGATTGGTTGTTCTCTAACTGCTATGCTGTGAACCTGAAACTGGAGAAAAAACTATGAATAAACTGCTACATGATCTCATTCCACAAAAAGCTCCCACTGTTTTGAGGGAGAAAAATCACATACATTAATAATTTAAAGACAGTACGATGAGTGTTATGATAGGAATTATGTCAAGCAGGTCTCTTCCTGAACCAATATGAGGACACTGAAATGTGGATTAATTGTCCTCTATAAAAATAAAAAGTTTAGAGATAAGCATGACCTCAGACAAATAGTTCAAACAAAACTATTAAAGATCAGATTTCTCCATCATTAGCCACCTTAGTGATATGAAACTCCACCTCCTGCAAATACAGGTGTGTTCATAATGTTTAAAAAAAACCCACAAGACCATAGGACCTAGAAATCTCACATGACAAACACTAGAATCTAAGAAAAAGGAGAGATTCTCTTCTAGCAGCTCATGCACAAGAAAAGGGGAGTCACCCTGCTCCCCACTTTAGAGGCTTCAATTGTCCCTCCTTGACTCACATTGGTTTTGATTTGGTTATACCGGTACACCAAACTCTGAATAGATGCTTATACCAAGGAGGGTGAGAGGTACCAGTGATAACTGGACCATTATTTCAAAAATAACCAGATCAAGGGTGGCAAATGTGACAGAATTTCACCAAAGGTCTACATAGAATACTGTGGGAGAGACAGGTCAAATGTGAGACAAGACTTGTGAGCCTTGAAGAGTAAGAGTTATTAGCCAGGGGAAGTATGGTAGTAATGCCATGTCTTTTAGAAGAAGGAACACAGGTGAAATCAAAGAGCTGTTAAATAATATGGAGTTTACATTTTTTAAAATGTTTTGTTCTGTATCTAAAACATGATTACTATATAGACACAAATAGAGTGGTCAGAATAATCTAGAAAAAAAGTCAAGCAAAAAAATTCTTAAAATATGTATTTAAAGTGTATTTCAACATAAGGGTTTCTAAGAGAATATCTCTTATGCATTCATTAGACCATCCTTGCAGTGATATGATTATTCCTATTATTTAATAAAAATTTTTGAGAGTAATATAAATATGCTAAACCAAAGCAAAGTGTGATTTACCATTCAGATTCTATAAATGTTGATCAGAATTATTATGGTCAACCTGATTATCTTAGGAAATCAAATTTTAATAAGGGAAATGCCTTTGTGGTAACCAATACATCATTTAAAAATAGAAGCTATAGATTTCAGAATTAGTTCATCTTAATAGATTAGAGGTCAACAAGAAATTTTTAAACTATCATTATTTTCCATATGATTCTGTTTTAATATCTCAAGTAAAAAATTTAACATTATATATAAAACTAGAGGCCTGTTGCACAAAGAGATTCGTGCAATAGGCCTTCCCTTCCCCTGGCTGCCGGCACCAGTTTTCCTCCGGCACCCAGGACCCAAGCCTGCGGCTCCAGCCGGAGCCTTCAGTCTTCACTTGGCTCTGCTGTTTTGTGCCTACATATGCAAATTAACCACCATCTTTGTTGGGTTAATTTGCATACTCTTCTGATTGTCTGGTGACCATAGCAGAGGGATGGTCAATTTACATGTTTTTCTATTATTAGGTAAGATATTCAATCATTTGTTGCTAAATATATTCTCTAGGAGTCTTCTTTATATATTGAGTAGTACCTAAGCTTATCCATTTTATGGATACACTTCAAAACTCACTACAGTACCATTAACTAGATTTATGCTATGTCAACAACAACAAAACATCATCAAAGATCTGAGTCCATCATTTGAAGACCTATAAGGTAAAAAAGCTGCCTGGACATTTTCAGAGTGAGTCATGAGAGAGTGATGGCTGGCCTTTTCTCTTTCTCTATCATACTTTTCAATTATTATTCTGAACTTGCACTCTCATTTCTCAAATCTTTTTCTTTATTCAACTCATTAAAAATTGGCTTATATCCCCCCACTTTACTAAAAATAGTATCCTGGATTTCACCTTGTTTTTTCATATTCATAAACTATCTTTCGCAACATTTGACACCACAGAGCATACTCATCATTGGCTCACATAAAAACAACTTACTCCGTCTCTTCTCTACTTTTACTGAATTACTCATCTACCCTCTCTTTTGCTTGTTCCTCCATCTGTTTCTCAATTCTGGTGTTTCTTAGATTCCTGACATAGGTTTAATGTTTTTCTTCCTCTACACCTATGTATATCCATTTCTTATTGGATATTAGATATATTATTGCTGTTATATTTCTAACCTGAATAATAAACATATACTTATACAATCTATATCAAACCGAAAAATTAGTTTTCATATATCCCCTTATCAACTTTCTTCAATTTCTCTCATTATTAACATTGTGCTTTAGTGTGGTATATTTGTTACAATTGTTGAGCCAATATTGGTACATTATTATTAATGCAAGTCCATAATTTACATTCAGGTTTACCCCTTGTGTTATACCTCCCATGGGCTTTGACAAATTCATAATGACATGTATCCATAGTATTGTATCATGCAAACTAATTCAATGCCCTAAAAATGCTCTGTGCATCTATTCATCCCTCCTCCCTTCCCTTTATTATACACTAGCATCCGCTGATCTTTTTATTGTCCATAGCTTCCTTTTCAGAATGTCATGTAGTTTGTGTCATACAGTTTGTAACTTTTTAAAAATATATATATTTTATTGATTTTTTACAGAGAGGAAGGGAGAGGGATAGAGAGTTAGAAACATCAATGAGAGAGAAACATTGATCAGCTGCCTCCTGCACACCCCCTACTGGGGGTGTGCCAGCAACCAAGGTACGTGCCCTTGACCAGAATCCAACCTGGAACCCTTCAGTCCGCAGGCCGATGCTCTATCCACTGAGCCAAACCGGTTAGGGCCAGTATGTAACTTTTTCAGATTGGTTTCTTTCACTTAAATATGTGCATTTAAGGTTCCTTTGTGTCTTTTTGTAGCTTGATAGTTTATTTCTTTTTATCACTGAATAACATCCCATGTATGAATGTACCACAGTTTCTTTATTCATTCACCTACTGAAAAAATCTTGGTTTTCCAAGGTCTTGGCAATTATGAATAAAGCTGCTATAAACATGTGGAGGTTTCATGTGGACATGTTTCAAACCCTCTGAGTAAATACTAAGGAGCTGAGTGCTGGGTTGTATAGTAAGAGGAGGTTCAGCTTTGTAAGAAACTGTCAAACTGTCTTCCAAAGTGGTTGCACCATTTTACAGTCCTGCCAGCAATGAATGATTGTTCCTGTTCCACATTGTTGCCAGCATTTGGTGTGTTCTGTATTTTAGCCATTCTAAAAGGTGTGTAGTGATAGCTCATTGTTGTTTTAATTTGCAATGCCCTAATGATATATAATGATGAGCATCTCTTCATATTCTTTTATGCAATCTGTTTATCTTTTTTGGAAGGTACTTGTTCAGATATTTTTGCCCATTTTTAAATTGTATTGTTCATTTTCATATTGTTTTAAAATTCTTTGAATATTTTTTAATTCTAGTCTTTTATCAGTTACGTGTTTTGAAAATATTTTCTCCAAGTCTGTGGTTTGTCTTTTATTCTCTTAACAGTGTCTTCTGTACTGCAGAAGTTTTTTAATGTTAATGAAATTCAACTTATCAATTATTTTTTATGCAGCGTGCATTTGGTAAATGTTCTAAGTCATTGCCAAACCTGAGCTCATGTATACTTTTTCTGTGCTAGCTTCCAGAAACTCTGTAGTTTGGGATATGACATATAGACTTATGATCTATTTTGATTTCATATTTGTGAAAAGTCTGAGGTCTGGGGGTCTAGTGGGTTTTTTTGTTTGTTTGTTTGTTTTTGTTTTGTGTGGGGGGTTTTTTGTATGAGGCTTTCCCAGTTGTTCCATCACCATTTGTTGAAGAGACTATGCTTTCTGTGTTCATTTACTTTTGCTCTTTTGTCAAAGATCACTTGACTATATGGTCCATTTCTGCATTCTCTAATGTGTTCCATTGATCTATTTGTCCTTTTGTTTCACCAATATTACATTGTCTAGATTAGCATTGCTTTGTAGTAAGTCTTGAAGTCTGGTATGACTTTGTTCTTCAATATTGCATTGACTATTCTGAGTCTTTTGCCCTTCAATATGTTTTTTAACAATGATATCAAAACACAACCATTCTTTATTTTTTTTCTCTTTTCGTCTACCCACCACCCTCACCATCATCATATTATAAACACAGTTATCTCTACCTATGAAATTTCTCTTCCTCATGAAATCCTCTCTCTTACTCAGTGTCACTGTTTTTATTCAAATATTTACTTTTACCTGTCATAAGCCATCATTCTTTTTAGTGGTATTTTTGCTATTGATCCCTTCTATTTATATCTCACTTCCATTTTGCTGTCAAAGGTGTCACTTTTAAAAATTGAGATAACATCTACCTCAATTAACAACATTTGAGGAAATTCATACAGTCTTAAACATTCAATAAGTTTTAATTAATACACACGCCTTATAAATATGGCCCCAGTTAAGACTTGGAGAATTTTAATCCCTTCAGAAAACTTCCTCAAGCCTACTTCCAGTCAATCCTTATTCCCCATAGCAATTAAGTACTATGATTTATATAATAACAGATCAGTTTGACTTTTTTTGAACTTCACATAAATGGGATTCATACCATGGGTCTTCTTTTGTGTCTGTCTTTGTTGTTCACATGCTTTTGAGATTTGTTCATTTTTTTTTTGTATTTAAAAGTAGGTTATTTGTTTTTTATTGATGAGTAAGTAGTATTCCATTGCATGGATATATCACAATTTGTTTACCTACTCTGTTATTGAGCGTTTGGATTATAGCCAATTTTTTACTACCTATATATGTAAAAGGCTAACATGCTAAGTGTCCGACTGTCCAACCAGTTGTTATGATGCGCACTGACCTCCAGGGGCAGATGCTCAATGTAGGAGCTGCTGTGACCCACACTGGCCATTTACAAAGAAACGGCACCATGGACCTGGCACCCACAAAGCAACACTCTGCTTCCCCAAAGTGGGACACAGGCCCCTCCACCACCCCAGAGCAACAATCCACCAAATTTCAGCCAATGCTGCCAAGACCCCATGGCATAATATGTGGCCCACAGCCCAGCCCAGCACAGCCTGGAAACAGTGGCTGTGGATGCCAGATAATGACATCACATAGCAATACCTGGCTTCCTCTTCCTAGCGACAGGCCATTTAACAATAAACGGCACAATGGACATGGCGCCCATAAAGCAACACTTGGCTTCCTCCATGTGGGAAACATGCCCCACCACCACCCTGGAGTGACACCTCACCCCCAAATCACAGACAACACTGCCAAGAACCCATGGAGCAAAACACGGCCCACAGCCCAGCCCAGCTTCGAAACGCTGTGGGCACTGGGTAATGACATCATGTAGCAATGCCCAGCTTCTTCTCCCTAGGGACTAGCCTCCTTCGAGTCTCTTCAGCTCAGGAACATGACTTGCTTTATAGCCAGGTGGAAACATTTCACACTTTAACCAAATGTCTGTGAAGCATTTTCCCGTGCCTCATCTCATTTGATCCTCACAGCATTCCTGGAGTAGGAAAAGTTGGGGTGCTTCACTGGGCTGGAAAAAGTTTAGCTAAATCAGAAAACAGGTCTAATTAAGCAAGTTTATCTATACTAGAAGCCCAGCACACAAAATCTGTGAGCAGGTATGGTTCCCAGGCCTGGCCTGTGATCAGGGCCATCTTCCCCAGCTTCCCGGTTCCTCATTCACCATTGGGCCATTGGAGCCTGATGGCTAGGGGAAAGGACCGAGAGGTGGTCAGTGTGCCTCATAGTGACTGGTCGAGCGGTCGTTCTGGTTGTTCTGCCATTAGGGTCAATTTGCATATTACCCTTTTATTATATAGGATATATAAAACTCTCACTGGCACCAATCGCATCCGTGTGTTTCATCTGTCATTGTTGATTGTGAACGTGGTTGACACTTCTATTATAGAGAAAGAGCGAATAGCAATATTAAAATATTTCTTCTGATTAATTTTCTTTCAATGTGCACGAATTCATGCTCCAGGCCTCCAGTTATGAATAAAGTCACTGTGAATATTCTTTTGCAATTCTTTTTTGCAAACATATGTTTATATTTTCTTTGAGGTAAAAGCCAGGAGTGGAATTCCTGGGTCATAGGGTAGGTTTACTTTTTAACACTATAAAAAGCTGCAAATCACTTTTCTAGACATCACTTTTCCAAAGTGATTGTACATTTTATACTCAGAAATTCTTGAATGCACCTGTTGCTCTATATCCTTAATACTTTTTTTTTCCTTGATACTTTTTTATGTCATTAGTCCTTTCAGTTTTTGACATCTGATGGTTATTTAATGGTATCTCATTGTGGTTGTCAATATGGTAACTTAGAAATTAAATACTTCATATGTGCCCGCTTTCATCACTTCTGGTGGCTTTGTAGCTTCCTGCTGGCTTACAAAATAAAGTCCCTACTTTCAAAATATATTGTGTGATGTGTGCACACTTCTAGTCTTGTCTCTACATTTTTCTCATTCCCTTGCACATCTTTATGCTTTTGTGTATGTTAATTACTTTCCATTGAAGAACCTTCTTTTTTACTGTCTAGAAAAATAATTTTTTAATCCTCACCTAAATATATGTTTATTGATTTAGAGAGAAAGAAAGGGGGAGGGTAGAGAGAGGGGAAGAGAAAGATAAAAGAAAAGACATCATTGATGTGAGAGGGAAATATTGATTGGTTGCCTATGGTACATGCCCTAACTGGAGATCAAATCCACAACCTTCTGGTGTATGGGTTGTTGCTTCAACCAATTAAGCCACCTAGCCAGGGCTAGGGCAATAATTTTTATTTGACCAGCTCACATATCCCATTTCTCTGAAAACTTCTATTTCACTATGCAAAGCTAGATATTCCTCTCTATGCTTCCAGAATATATTGTGTTTTATATTCATGTGTCTATTTTTGCTCACTTATCCAGTTTATTTTAATTATTTTTAACATACATATCTTTACCAGAAGACTTTGATCCCCAAGATCATAGTATATATACAATTCATCATTGAACCCTAAACTACATAATAGTAACTGTCAATCAAAAACTATTAAATGAAAAATGAGTAACATGCTTACTATCTCCTTTAGTCTTCATTCTAGGAAGCATGTCCTGTGTTTCACAAAAAATGGAGAACAAAACATTTATACTTACATGAATGACATTTGAGTTTTGTTCTCTATTCAATGCAAAAAAATCTATCTTCCAAAATTTCTAATTTTTTATTTTATCTTTTTAAAATATATTTTATTGATTTTTTACAGAAAGGAAGGGAGAGGGATAGAAAGTTAGAAACATTGATGAGAGAGAAACATTGATCAGCTGCTTCCTGCACACCTCCTACTGGGGATGTGCTCACAACCAAGGTATATGCCCTTGACTGGAATTGAAACTGGGACCTTTCAGTCCGTAGGCCGGCGCTCTATTCACTGAGCCAAACCAGTCAGGGCCAAAATAACTAATTTTTTAAAAATAGACTCTGTTTTAATTGGGCCAGCCTTAGTAAAAGAATCAGTAATCAATTATTAAATTATATTTTTAAAACTTTAGGCTTTTTCACATATTACATACTCAGTAAGATATGTAAGTATTAATTTCAGTGTTAATACTGATATATAAGAATTAATTTCAGTAGTACATACTCAATGAGATGTATAAGTATTTACAATACTTAACTTACAGATTTCCTGGAAATTTTAACTAGCCTAGTTTTCCTAATAAAATGTCATAGAAATTCCATTTCTTTTTAATCTTCATAAGGGTTAAGGACAAATAAAATGCATCTAAAATAAATAAATATGTTAGTAGGTATCAAAATACCTGGTAATCTAATACTGGTTGATATCTTGGGTTGCCTAAACCTTCTATTACATTCTCTTTACTGGCAATGGCCTGCCCGCTAAGCAAATGCATCAAAATGCCAGATATGAATTTTTCAAACCTAGTGACTTAACCCTGACTGGTGATATATGAGAAATCGGAAGGGACACTTCTGGAGAAGACATTCCTTCCTGAAAGAAGATATTCCTTCCTGAAAGAAGAAGTCATATATGGGTATGACTCTTTAATCCAACAGGCCAACCTTTTTCTCACAGTAATGAATGGTCTCTGGGAACCATTTTATGATTATGAACCTGAGGATAACAACACAATGTGCTGTGTGCGTCTGGGCCACATCTCTCTTCTGGAAGCACTTCTCTGTGCACAGGGATGAGCCTCTAGATGGAGATTTATAGAACATGTTTCCGCTCTGGAAACCTTGACTCGAGTTGGAGCAATCAGATTCTCTTCCACAGGAATTAGGAAATTGCATTGAGAAATTCCTGCCAGTCTGGGCTGAACACCAAAATGGAGCTGTAAATGCAGAGTTTGATGTTGAGACTGCCAACTCAGTGAAAGAGGATCAGCAGGAAAAGAAAAAAAAAAAGAATAAATGAAATAAATGTGCAAATCCTTACCTCAATGTATTTCTGCCATAGTGTTTTTTTCCTTCTAACTAATATATAATTTATTGAACATTATGTTCATTGTTTATTGTTTATTTCCGACAACTAGAAACTTAGTTACATGACTGTCAGGCATTTTTTCCATTGATATGTACCAAGTGCTATGAATAATTCCTGGCACATTGATGGTCTCCAATTTTTATGAATATTAGTTTCAAATTGGGTTCATTTTGGAGCAACAGACTTACTTTTTGTAATATGTAATCTTGCTATAGATTTATTGTTCAATTTTTGTACAGTTTTAAAAATTCAAAAGTATTTGGATCCAGAGAATTTCAATAAAAGAAAAAAAATTCTGATATAAATGGAATGGAGCAAAAGAAGTTTAGAATTGATTGGAAACTTACAGGTCAAAAAGTAAACTAATTTCCAAGGTGAGATATTCAAATTTACTCATAATTGGCAAAACAAGTGGAAAACACTAGGAAAAAAAAATTCACAATGTGTTTTAGAAGTTAAATTGCCTTTTGAATCCCTGAACTGAGTAAGCAGAAAGGGGAATGGAGCAAATCTATCTATACTAATAAAAGAGAAACATGGTAATTGGCGTACGACTGCTACCCTTTTCATTGGCTAATCAGTGAGTATATGCAAATTAACTGTCAGCCAAGATGGCGGCCGGCAGCCAGGCACTGAAGCGAGCA
>NW_005354999.1:1427566-1439283 GCF_000412655.1 Myotis brandtii
GGCTAATTACCATGTTTCTCTTTTATTAGATAGGATAATAAAAGCATAATATGCTAATTAGACTGGACATCCTTCTGGATGACATTCTGGATGAAGCCGGGCCTGCGAGGGAAGCCCGGATCCCAGGTGCCAGAGGGAAGCTGGTGCCGGCAGCCAGGGGAAGGAAGGCCTACTCTTGCATGAATTTCTTGCATCGGGCCTCTAGTATATAAATAAAATAGATAAACAACTTGCCATATTTTGACTTGATTAAATTAAACATGACCCTTAATCTGTTAGTATTAAATTCTTTTGGCTGGAATGTTAATATTTGCTCTGTGCATATTGAGAAGATATAAATTTTCATATGATAAATCAACTAGTGTCAGATTTGCTATAATAGCTGTAGGAATATGTATAAGTCACTAAACATCAAAAACAATACCATTAAGTCATATTTCACAGAAATGTATACACTTTTGGTGAGTTTCACAAAGCAAACTGTTGTATGTTATATTTCTTTTTAACCTTTTCAATGTCAGAATCAATTCTGAGGAAACAGACGTTCTTGCCAAGGGACAATTTAACAGAACAGACCATAACAACACTAGACAAATGCTTTATAGCTTATTCAGGCTTTCACATAGATATCCTTATTTAATCCAAATAACAAATGAGTGAGAAGTAGGAAAGTTAGTTTTATTAACCCATTAATAAGTTAAGGAAACAGAGGCTTATAGCCTATAAAGCTCAAGTCACCTGTACAAATTATAACAAAAAATACTGCAACTGTTACAACTTTCTCCCAATGAAACAGTTTATTATCTTCAAACTCAACTCCCTTGGTTGCACTCATTGTCATGCTCTTTCTCCCCTCTCTTAAAACCCACAGAGCAGGCAGAGCAATTTTGCAATTTTCCTAAAATATATATTAAATATATATATATATATAGAAAATATTTTTCAAACATATAGCTTTACTTTCTTCATTTTTCTTATAATACTTAAGAATCATAAAGAGGTTGCCTTGAACCTAGAATACCAACTGAAACCATTAACTCCTTCCCACATGGCCCCTTTGGTATGTCCCTGCCAATCTTCCTTCTGTTTTCTCTCTCCCCTGCATTCACTGCACATAACCCCAATTCCTGCCCCTTCAACATGTGATGCTAGTAAGTAACAAGGACTCTATACTTATTTGTCTTTCTTAGAATCCTCTTCCATTAGATCTTTTCAGGGATGACTTCTTTTTAATGTTTAATCCCCAATATAAATATTACTACAACATAGGCTCTTCCCTGACTTGCCTTGCCCAAGCACCTATTCCCAGTGGTAACTGCCATATCACCTCGTTGTTTTTTGTTTGTTTGTTTGTTTTTTTCTTTTAATTGAATCTATCTGTACCTGAAGATTACTTTATTTATTTTGTAAATATTAGTATTGCATCCCCTACCTCCCCCAATGGAAAGTCAGTAACTTGAGGATGGTGATCCTTTCTGGTTCCCTACTATATTTCTACCACTTAGAATGCAGAGTAAGTGCCATATATGTTTTCTAATTGGGAAATTGGGGTTCTTTGTTCTAGCCCTAGCACATTTTAACTACTCTAGACTCTTCTCTAGGTGTTATAGGTAGTTTCTTTGGAAAAATATGATTATATTTATGATTTATAAACTTTTTCATATTTTGATCAACTTTAATTTGAAATTTTCATTTTAAACATTTGCAGTTTAATGAATCATCTTAAAATACAACAGTAATACCACACCAATGAATTTGACATTTATTGTTCATTTTGGAATACCCTTATCCTCTTTACATAGAAAGTATTAAAATTATAATTGCTAGTTATTTTCAAGTTTTCTCTATACTTTTTACTTTTACTTCAATTAATTAGAGTAATAGATTATATTATTACTTAGTGTAATGTTGGTTTTACACTTAAGTGGACCACTTAGTTTATTTCCATTTCTACCAGCTAATATTTCCACTGCTAAATTTTAGTCAATTGGCAAATATTGCAGCCATGTTCATGCTCAAATGTCATAATCATCATTCCTGAATCACTCAAAATAGTATTATCATCATATAGGGAGAATACTCACATTTCATTTTAATGCAAGATATATCATGGATTTCTGCTAAAGTGTCTAAAATACAAAATCCAGGGAAAAATAAAATGTTTACTTGCTGACAAAAGAAACTTTTACAAATGGCTGCTTCATCAACATTTTTCTTAGTATAAGCAGAAAAAAATATTTCAAAAAATTCCATGTCTAAAAACAAATTAAAAAAAAACACACACATATGTTCTCAGTTGAAATTCTTACTCATTTTCAAGAGAAAGTCCTTTTCTTGTACTACAATTTTAAGTGAGCTTAATTCCCTAAAATTTTTGCTGCAAACAAGTATTTTTTATGGACAGGGTTACATGTTTAGAATATTCTAAATTACGCATTAAAAACATAATTAGATGTGTAAGGATAGAACTACTATATCATTTAAAACTATTTAGAAAAAAGGAAGTCAATGATTTAAGTCAACACTAATCATTGCCCTTTCTTCTGATGGATTTAGTAAAAGAGTGCCCCCTTGTGCTTTCTGAAACTTTATACAAACAGCAAAATCTACTAATATTGGGGACATCTTGTAATTTAAAAATAACAAAGCACCCTCTCATCCTTAAGATATAAACATATTTTCTTGCACATGAAACTACTTTAATTTTTAGTTAAAATGTATTTTACTGGAAAAAGAATAAAGTGCTTCATGAGGATTGATCAGAAAGTAATTTGAAGAAAACCACTAAATATTCTAGGACTCCAACTAATGGAATGTGCTGTTTTCCATTTTTATGCCCATGTAGGAGGCTCTCTACAGATAGACACTCTTTGTAGAGAATAAAGCTGCTGAGCCCACACTGGTTAGAATTTTCCTGATAGTGTCACATAATTTTGACATGTTTCAGGCTTGTTCTTCATTATGAACCTAAGGGAACAATAGAAGGGCCTTATGTCCCTCTTAGTCCTCAGTGGGACTTGGGTGATGTCAATAGGGAATTGTTTGTGTAGATCAAAGAACAGCAAAGCTAACTTTGTGACTGAGCGTGCCATGACCTCGGGACCTTTAGATCTGAAATACTGGACAAAACCCCAAGGTAGCATTAAACTAAATGCTTTACCAATGGGCAATTTAGAAATTCAGTTAATGGAAGTCTGGGGATTTTATGCAAAATTACTAGACTAAGTTTACCACTGTTCATACTCGGTCAATAATTTATGAGCAATGTATTTGATTGAAATTACAGAGTATTATACTTCTTTTTAAGAAGGACAAAGAACATTTACATGTGATAAAACAGTTTGTTCTGAAATAATTTATGACTCCATATTCATATCCTCTTCTGATCATGTAAAGAAGTGATCTCTCAATTTATTCAGTTAAAAATAATATTAAAGGGCAGAAATATGGCTTGGGTAAAATAAAAGGGCGATCAATAAAACAAGAAAGCAGAAAGGACCAGCAGTCTTCCTAGTAAAAGTCATGTGTCTGCAGTAGACCAACTTTGTAGGCTACTTGTTATGAAAATTGAAAATATCAACTATATCAACAACAAATATTCTCCAAACCATCCAGATTTCACTGCCATTAGAGGATAAAGCATTTGTAAATGTTTCCCATAATCATTTCCCTAGACCAGTTTTTCAACCAGAGTGGGGGTAATTTTAACCATAGGGGACATTTGGCAGTGTCTGGAAACATTTTTTATTGTGTCACAAATGGGCTACTGACATCTAACGGGTAGAGCCCAGAGATGCTGCTAAATGTCCTAAAATGTGCCGACCATGTGGCAATAAAAAATAAATAAATAAATTATCTGGTGGAAATAGTGTTGAAGTGGGAAACTTACCCTAGATGTAGAATTTAAGATTTAACTGACATATGTTGCTCTCATGGCTAGAATATTTAAAAAATGCTTTTTCTAAAAAATTGATTTGAGAGAGAGTATATATTGCTCTCATGGCTAGAATATTTTTAAAAAAATGCTTTTTCTAAAAAATTGATTTGAGAGAGAGATGAAAAAAGAATGAAAGAGAGGGAGAAACATCAGTTTGCTGTTCCATTCATTTATGCACTCATCACGTGACTCTTGTATGTGCTCTGATGAGGGATCAAACCCACAACCCTGGCACGTGGGGATGACACTTCAACCAACTGAGCCACCTGGCCAGGGCTCTTAGCTACATTTTGTATGCCACATCTCATAATTTTTCATTTGAAAACACATTGAAAAAACTCCTAGGCATTTGTAACGTCTTCTAGAACGGTGATTTTTTGTAGTATTTTGTAATACTTGTTGAATTTATTGGGGTGACATTGGTTAACAAAATTATACAGGTTTCAAGTATAAAACTCTGTAATACATGGTCTGTATATTGAATTCTGTATTCATCACCCAAAGTCAAGTCTTTCATCACCATTTGTCTCCCTTTACCTCTTCTAACTCTCCTCACCCCTTTTCACTCTGGCAATCGCCATAGTTTTCTGTGTCCTTTTTCCCCTTAATCTCTTCACTTTTTTCACCCAGTCCCCCAACACCCCTCCCCACTGACAGCTGTCAGTCTGTTCTCTGTCTTTCTGAGTCTGCTTCTATTTTGTTTGTTAATTTATTTAATTCATTAGACTCCACATACAAGTGAAATCATAGGGTACTTGTCTTTCCCTGACTGGATTATTTCACTTAGTTAGCATAATGCTCTCCAGGTCCATCCATGCTGTCACAAAAGGGAAAATTTCCTTCTTTTCTTATAGCTGAGTAGTGTTGCATTGTGAAAATGTACCCCAGCTTTTTTATCCACTCATCTACTTATGGGCACTTGGGCTGCTTCCATTTTTTATAGCTGAGTAGTGTTGCATTGTGAAAATGTACCCAGCTTTTTTATCTACTTATGGGCACTTGGGCTGCTTCCAAATCTTGGCTATTGTAAATAACACTGCAATGAACAATGGGGTGCCTGTATTGTTTTTAATTAGTGTTTCTGGTTTCTTTGGTTATATTCCCAGAAGTGGAATCTCGGGATCATAAGGCAGCTCCAGTTTTAATTTTTTGAGGAAGCTCTTACTGTTTCCAACAGTGACTATATAAATCTTCATTCTCATTTTCACTAACAGAGCATGAGGGTTCCCTTTCTTCACATCCTCATGAACACTTGTTTGTTGATTTATTGATGATAGCTATTCTGAGATGTGTGAGGTGATATGTCATTGTGGTTTTAATTTGCCTTTCTCTGATGGCTACTTGAGCATCTTCTCATATATCTATTGGCCATCAGTATGTTCTCTTTGGAGAAGCGTCTCTACACAGTTCCTTTGTCCATTTTTTAATTTAATTTTTTGTTGGTGTTGAGTTGTATAAGTTCTTTATAAATTTTGAACATTAACCTTTTATCAGATATGACATTGGCAAATATGTATCGGTAAAGAAATGTTATGTGTAAAGAAAAATTATGAATGAATATGTAGAATCCTAGCTTTATGACTCTTCCTACACCATATGGTTTCAAGTTCCCACTCTGCAGCTCAGATATTGGTTCGGGGTTCAGAAACCTGTTTGTGTAATATACCTAGGTGATTATCACATAGGAAGTTACAGACTACATTTTGAAAAAATGCTACTTTAAATTACTCTTAAAATGCCTATCAGTTAGGAAAATATTATTTCTCTATGCAACTTTATTTTACAAATTTAAATGCTAAATATGGCTTTTACTTAGACATATTTTTTTGTTTATGGCATAATCGAGTCTAAAAACCAGCTTTACCTTGAGTAAAGTGTGTTAAAGGGCAGGGAGATACAAATAGATTTTTAAAAATATGTATTTCCTTTCATGTGAGCAAATAGAATAATTTGCTTTTATTTTTTTGTTTTTAAAAGTCAAAATTTATAAGGTTTTGGAAAAGAGTGCAAAAGAATCTTGGAAATCATAGACCACAAAGGTACTTTGAGTATCTCTAACAGGTGAGGAGAATTTTAAGGTATTTATTAATTGGCCATTAATTATTCATATTATCCTTGTCTAACATAAAATCAAATAAAACAAACAAACTTAATAGCTCTACTCAATTAGTGAAAAATGAAATTACAGAATGTACTTGTAAATCTCTGAGGAATAAATTATATCTTTGTGTCTCAAAGCGCAGCCTGCAAAAATGACAATTAACACTCTCCTAACTGTGAAGATATATAAATTTTATTCATTCAGACTTAAATATAAAATTTAGGTTTCATAATTATGTTAAAGATATACTTATATTTTTAAAAAAACTGACAAATTCCAACTTTGGGGGAAAGACACTACCTAATTGGTCAGAACAATTGAGCCAGAGTATTTACTCAACTGAATCAAACTTTCCAGATTATAAGAAAACCATTTAGAGATTTGGATTAATAAGCATAATAAATCTTAAAACAACGCCATTGCAAAATAATTTAACCTTCACAGCTTACTATATAATTTAAGATCCCAACTGAGAGATGTATTAAAATAAACCAAAAGGTAAATCCTTAGAATTCTAGTCAATTTACCAGAAAATGGCTAAGCTTACCCATTTTGCAAACACAAATATCAAAAGAAGCCTTGTACTAGTATATATTCTTAAAGAACATAGTCACCACTAAATAAAGATTAAATTCTTTGCAAGCAGAAATTTTAATAATATAACTTTAGCATTCCAGGATATGTCATCAAATCATTACTCAATTATACTACTTTGGGCTAAATGAAAGTTTTTCTGGCTTTAAATGAAAATTCCCTCATCCAAAATTACTGTGGCCATTAACTATGCAATTCCAAGTCAAACCTGACTCACTCATCATCTCTTTGTTAGCCATGCATAAAGATTCGTTTTAGTGGTCTCTATAAATCTATTGCCAGGAATAGGAGAGAAAAAGGTGAGAAATGACTTAGATTTAAAGAACGAAAGTAATAGCTTTTAGTCTTTTGTGTTTCACTTTCTGATTTGTATATTATTAACATTTATGCTGTTGAAGAATGACAATTTGTTTAATATTTGAAGAATTTTACACAAAACTGCTTCAAAAAAAGGAGTGTGAAAATTAAGATTTATTTTCAATTACAGTTTATGTTCAGTATTATTTTATATTGGTTTTATGTGGACAGCATAATGGTTAGATAATCCTATACTTTACAAAGTGTTCTCCCCAATATTTCCAGTACCCACCTGGCACCACACATAGTTATTACAATTTAATTGACTATATTCCCTGTGCTGCACTTTATAATTGACTGACTAATTTCTAACTACCAATTTGTACTTCTAAATCCCTTTACCTCAGATACAGAGAGCAGACTGGTGATCACCAGATGGGAGGGTTTTAGGGGGGCTGGGTGAAAGAGGTGAAAAGATCGTGTCAATTTAGCTGGGCCTTGGTGCCCAGATATGTGGCCAGACATTATTCTGGATGTTTCTGTGAAGACGTTTTATGGAGATTAACATTTAAATGTGTGAGCTTTGAGTTTAACTGATTGCCCTCCATAATCCTATCCATCTGCCCTACAGATTTTGAACTTGCTAGCCTCCTTAATCACATGCGTCAATTTCATTAAAAAATTACTTTTTATACATACATATCCTATTGGGTCTGCTTCTCTGGAGAACCCCGACTAAAATAAGGGATTTATATTTTTTAAAAATTATGCCATCTGCAAAAGTACAATTTCTCATTTTTTTGTTTATTTTTTTATTTTTTATTGAATTTATTGGGGTGACATTGGTTAATAAGATTATATGTGTTTTAGGTATACAGTTCTATAATACATCATCTGTATATTGTATTGTGTGTTTACCACCCTAAGTCCAGTCTCCTTTCATCACGATTTATCAAATACTGAAATAAAACACAGACTGAGCCCTGACTGGTTTGGCTCAGTGGCTAGAGCGTCGGCCTGTGGACTGAAGAGTCCCAGGTTCGATTCTGGTCAAGGGCATGTACCTTGGTTGTGGGCACATCCCCAGTAGCGGGTGTGCAGGAGGCAGCTGATCCATGTTTCTCTCTTTTTTTGGCTGTTGTTTCAGGCAATGGGGTAAATTTGGCCTCTGTTACTCCATCTTGAATAGAAGTGAAGATTTGTTTTGTTTTGTTTTTTAATTTGTTTGTGTTTGTGTGTGTGTTTAGAATTCTATAATACATCATCTGTATATTGTATTGTGTGTTTACCACCCTAAGTCCAGTCTCCTTTCATCACGATTTATCAAATACTGAAATAAAACACAGACTGAAAGAAAGTAGGCAAACATAAATATACAGCCCAATAAATGACCTCAAAGAGAATGCCCATATAATCACTGCCCAGGTCAAGACCTTAAACATTTATTTTTGGTATATAAGAAGACTACTTTCTGTCCTCAACCAACCACCTTCTCTCCTTCTTTTTTCTTCTTGTTTTTTTAAATATGTTTTTATTGATTTTAGAGAAAGAATGGAGAGGGAGAGAGAGAGATAGAAGCAGCATCACTGAGAGAGAAACATTGATTGGCTGCCTCCTGCACGCCTCCTACTGGGGAACGAGCCCACAACCCGGGCATGTGTCCTGACTGGGAATCGAACCAGTGACCTCTTGGTACATGGGCTGATGCTCAACCACTGAGCCACAACAGCTGGGCTGCAGATATTTTCTTAAAGAGGTTTTATTTAATGACTCAAGTAAAATTTTCTGAAGTAAAGAACCTCACATCACCTCCAGAGACATTTTTCTCTTTCCACAGTCCTGACTTGAGGTGAGGGAGTCCCTTTGTGATGAGATCAGTTTATTTCTAGCTTCTAAAAAAGCCCATGTTTCTCAGTAGCTCAGATCAAACCAGATCCCCCAGATTTGGGTAGAACTAACTCAAATACCTGAGTCAGTTCCAGAAGCATCTCTGGTTTTACTGTCAAGGGTCAGCAAATCTCTAGGCGTCAGCTCAAGATACACAGTATTTGGTCAGCCTTGTATTTGTTTGTATAAAATGTTTTCTAATTCTTGTATAATTTATCATGTATATATTCCTAAAAACCTACTCAGGAACAAACCACCATAATATGGGTTTCTAAAGTTGACCCCAGCCAACCTGAATCCAAGTCTCTGGGGATAGGGTTCTGGACACCTCCTTTAAAAAAAAAAATGCTGTTACAAGTACCTCTACATGCTGAAGTATAAGAGCCTTTGCAGTAGAACAACTATAGGAGTAAATGGAAAAAATAAGTCCCAGCAAGCAGAGGCAGGCAAATTTGAATTTGAGGATTTAATACTAATGGGTGAATAATATTTAAAGAAAACAAAACAGATCATGAACACCTTTGCTTCAACAAGTCCATTTTCAGCTAGGCTGGCTGCATCAGTGTGCTGATACTTTCTTCTACCTCTGAGAGCTTCTTCAGAACTTGGTTGACCTCGGCCTCATCAAATTCCAAACACAGAAATTCAGATTCCTGGAAAACATAAAAGGGTGTTTTAGCTACAAGAGACTCTCAAGATAGCCAAGGCTCTGGATCTGGTGTGACCCAACTCCAAAGGCCTGGGGCCCTTACCCAGCAAGCCTGGCTCAAGCCTCTATATCCCTAAATGATATTTTACCCAGCACAGCAAATCCAGCACAATGCCCTAAATCAAACTACTTTTCTGAGGTGTTTCATAAGTGGTAAAGAGGTATTTAAATGTCAGATGTTCTCATTAGGAGGTGTGTGAGAAGCTCTTCTCATCTGTCATCATACTTGATCCCTTAATAATTTTTATATTCATATTTTAAATATAATTATATATGTATCTATAAAACATATTATTATATATTATGACATATATATATTATTTGTTATTGACAGATGTTTGTTAAAATCTTGCAATATGATTGTCAAATGATCTACTTCTGATTTTAGTTTTGTCCAGTTTTACTTTTTATATTTTAGGGTATATAAAAGTAAAATTGTTAGGATGTTGTCACAGATTGAAACCTTTAACATTGCAAAAATCCTCTTCATCTATAGTAAAGTTTTTTACATTAAAACCTACGTTTTTAATGATATAGTTAAGTCAGCTTTGCTTGTGTGTTTCTATAGTATAGCTTTTCATGCTTTTCCTTTAGTTATGTTTAAATATTTGATTTCTATTCTTTTTACTTGATTTCTTTGAGATTAAATGAATATTTTATCATTCTATCTTTATGCCTAATAAGCTTAGTAATTAAACCTTTTTTCTTTTTTTAATCCCCTAGTATAGTGATTACAGTATGCACCCTTGAGTTATCAAATACTGATATAAATAAGATGTCTACTTCCTTTTACACTTGCTCAGTCCAATATGGTAGACAGTGGTCCCATGTGGTTATGTAAATTTAAAGTTAAATTCACTAAAATTAAATAAAAGAAAAAATGTCTAATATATTAACTATTTGATCTTTTATAGAAATAATTTGCTGACAGCTGGTATAGGCACAAGTATAGATATATAGGTAAGGAAACTAAATAGAGAATCCAGAAACAGACCTACACAGAGATCATCCATTGTTTGCCAGCAAAGGTGCAAATGCAATTCAATGCATACAGTGAAGTTTTTCAGCAAATGGTGCAATACCAACTGGATATCCATATGCAAAAAATGAACCTGCATATGAAGCACGTCATGTTTAAACTTTAACTCAAACTGTGCCACAGATCTAACTAGTAAATGAAAAAATATAAAACTTCTAGAGTTAAATATAGGACTAAACCCTTTGTGACTTTGGTTTAAGCAAATATTACTTAGATTAAAATATCAAAAGCAAAATCCATAACAGAAAAAACTAACAAATTGAACTTTAAAAAATACTGTTAAGAGAATGAGGAGGCAAAACATGGATGCAATGAAATATTTGCAAATCATCCTATCTAATAAAAGAGAAACATGGTAATTAGCATACAACCGCTACCCTTCCCATTGGCTAATCAGGGTGATATGCAAATTAACTGCCAGCCAAGATGGCGGTTAACCGCCAACAAAGATGGCGACTAATTTGCATATGTAGCCGCAATGCTGGGAGGCGAAAGGGAAAGGACGGAAGAAGCCCCCTGCCACTGACGGTGATCGGAAACCCAGGGGGGAGCTAAGAGCCGGGGGGCAGGGCAAAGGCGGAGAATCGGGCAGTGATTGGAGAATTGGGCGCCTTTGCCACCCTGGCCAGTGATAGCGGAAGTAGGGGTGGAGCCAGTGATGGGAGCTGAGCACGGGGGAAGCTGGCAGTCCCGGGAGCTAGGGGTCCCTTGCCTGGACCTAATGCGGAGCCCACGATCGCAGGGCCACTGCAGCTGCGGGTCCCCCTGCCCAGGCCGGACGCCTCAGCCAGAGGCTTTAGGCTTGGGCTGGGGAGGAGCCAGCCAGCGATCAGCTGCGGTGGGAGCTGGGGGTGCCCCGGCCCATTGTTGATGGCAGCAGAGGCAGGGAACCAGGGCGGAGCCAGCCAGCAATTGTTGACTTGCAGTGGCTGCAACAGTGCGGTGATGGGGCTGGTGCCTTCCCCTGATCAGCCCGGTCGACTCCCACAAAGGGTGGCCAGACTGTGGCTTAGGCCCACTCCCCAAGGGAGCAGGGAGCAGGTAGTAGGACATCCCCTAGGGCTCCCAGTATGTGATAGGGGGCAAGCTGGGCTGAGGGAACCCCCTCCCCAGTGCACAAATTTTTGTGCACCGGGCCCCTAGTATATATATA
>NW_005354999.1:1439468-1447869 GCF_000412655.1 Myotis brandtii
TGATGCCTGGGCCAGAGGCATCAGGCCTGGGTGGGGGGCGGAGCCGGTGATTGGGGGGATATGAGGGTCCCCTTGCCCAGGCCTGAAGCCTGGGTCAGAGGCGTCAGGCTTGGGCGGGGGGTGGAGCAAGCGATCAGAGGGAGATGGGGGTCCCCTGCCCAGGCATGATTCCTGGGCCAGAGGCATCAGGCCTGGGCGGGGGTCAGAGCCAGTGATCGGGGGAAGATGGGGGTCCCCTGTCCAAGTCTGACACCTCTGGCGGAGGCGTCAGGCCTGGGAAAGGGGCCGATCAGGCGATCGGAGGGTGATGGGGGTCAACGCCTGAGGGCTCCCAGTATGTGAGAGGGGGCAGGCTGAGCTGAGGGACACCACCCCCCCCACACCCAGTGCACGAATTTTGTGCACCGGGCCCCTAGTATATGATAAAAGACCTTCCTCCAAAACATAAAAATGATAAAGAATAAATAATATCAACATCATTTTCATATATACTAAAATGAAATTGAATATTTGTTAGGTTTAAATTTGTGTTTCTCTTTGGCTATGAGAATAAAAAACAGTACATTTCAAGATATAAATTGTCAAGCAAAATTGTTTTCTTAAGAAATGGGTCATCATAATTATCATTTGAAATTTTTAAAATCAGGCAATCAGCTAGTGCTAAATTAGATTTAATACTTTTTGTATGTGAACAAACCTGGACTCTCTAGGATTTCCCAGATCAACACCTTTCAAAAACCATCTAGTCTCCTCAGAGCTATAAATAATCTTGAAATGGCACTACCAGGTTATGAAAGGAATTGAGTGGTCGATCTTGTACCACAGAAACTTCACATTTCAGATTTCCTATTGTTTTACTTATAAGGGAGTTTCTTTTTAATAATAGACCTAGCCTCCTTCTGTGGCCCATTAAACAATTCCTTTCTGAACCTGATTCTGAGAATAAGACACATACCAGCATGTTAGATTTCATGTTTTCAAGGACATGACATTTTGTAAGTCTTGTTTATAGTGCACTCCAAGAGTTTTGTGAAATGTAGTGTTTCACTTCTGGGTCACTGGTCGAAATTGGGATCATTAGTGAAGTAACTGTTTAGGCTTCCCTGAGGGGGAAAAAAAACCCTTCAATCAAACACGTTTTTATTGATTGAAGGGAGGATTGGCACAGGTCACCACCACTACGGACGCTCATTGGTAATACTGTCATGTAAATCCTTGGTGTCATTGCAGGCAGCAAAATTTTCCTATCTCACTATATATTATACATCATCTACCCAGATTCTTTATATGGCAGAAATATTCTGTTTAAAAAATACAAGTTGTGTCTAATTTTCTTATGGCATTTATTTTTAAATGAGTCCCTACTAAAAATGAAATTGTGAACTTAATACACATAACAATACATTTGTGAGAAATGGTAGATGTAGCTATTAAGCATAGCAGTAGAAGGAGAAACAAAAAACATTGATAATGTCAAATCAACATTATTTGTTGGGTTCTTTATGTGTAAAGAGTTTATATCCTGGAATTATGCAATTTAAAAAATGAAAGAGTAATCATTAACGTATACATTGGAGAGAAATAGTGACATGAAAAGGCAAATTCTTTCATTCATATATATGGGGATATTGAGGGTGATTTATCTGAGTCTTAGAGTACTACTGGCTTAGAGGCTAACGTTACAAGACTTGCAATACACAGTCTTAAGATCTAGTCTTGACATGAAAAGGCAAATTTTTCATTCATATATATGGGATATTGAGGATGATTTATCTGAGTCTTAGAGTATTACTGGCTTAGAGGCTAATGTTACAAGACTTGCAATACACAGTCTTAAGATCTAGTCTATATTTTACCCTTATTTGACAAAGAAATATTGAATTTTCCTTTATGTTTACCTTATATTCTCATAAAAGATGAAAGACAGAGACTCAGAACTTCTGCTTAATGTTAGGTTATTATTCCAATAAGCTGGTTATGGCTAATGTTTTATGTGAGAAAAACAAAGCAATGGTTGAAATTTAGTTCAGGATAAATGAAACTTATTTCACTCTACTGGGACCTAAAAGAGTTTACTATCTACAGATAAATAGGAAAGCAATAGTTCTTTGAGAACAGATTCCTCATGTTGTTATTGTATGAAAAACAAATATATGAATGAATGTCACATGTTTTACTATGTTAAACAAACAACAAAATTGTGCATAAAACTCTAAACTGTGAACTGACACAAATTAATACAGTATCATTTACCTGATTGAAAGTCTAAACCAGTGGTCAGCAAACGGCGGCCCCTTGAGTGTGGCTCTTCCACAAAATACCACGTGCGGGCACGCATGTACAGAGCAATTGAAACTTCGTGGCCACACTCAAGGGGCACAAGAGCCGCATGTGGCTCGCGAGCCGCAGTTTGCTGACTACTGGTCTAAACTGTTAAAAGTACATTTTCATTTAGGCCCTCTCAATTTGCAAAATATTTCTTAAGGAAAAGAAAATAATTATCTAAGTGAGTTTTAAAGCATTTACCGGAATCTGCTGACTGCTTTGACTAGGTTGATGCGTTTCTTTCTTTTTTTTTTTTTAAGCAAGCTTATTTATTTCAGCACAGCTTAACAAGTGCTTTACATATTAATTTAAGAAAAGGCAAGGCAATCAATGTGGCAATTTTCCTTATTACATATCTCACAAAGAGCAGCTAGAATTTATTTCCTACAGCATAAAATTTAAAAAATTTAAATGCAAGGAGATTAATGCCACTGCTAAAATTAGAAATAATTTTATTTTAGGTTGCATGTGTCACTGAATGTTTTGTTATGGGTTTAAGTTCATTGTTAATTGTTCAGTGTACTTGGCGGTTAAAATAAACATTTATAAAGCAGAATAAATGCCACATGATTAAGGGTAAATTCTCGATTTATCTTTTTTATTTTCTTCTGAAACTGCCTGTAGTTCTGTAGTGAAAATGTACTATCTAGAGCCTCCTGCTGGTTCCCATTTTCTTCTCCTTGAGTTTCTGTTCTCTTTTCATAAAGCTATATATAAAAAACTCAAGTGATGTTCTTCTTAAAAAAAAAGAATCAGGAAATAAAAATTATCTGTAATTATAAGGAATAATCAATGGAAAGAAATTTCAGAAACATTACCCAGCAAGTCGGTTTTTTTTTTTAAAAAATCCTTAATTTATTTATTGATATTAGAAAGAGAGGAAGAGAGAGATAGGGATAGATAGAAACATCAATTTGTTGCTCCACTTTTTAAAAACAGTCATTAGTTGATTCTTGTATGTGCCCTGATGGGGATCGAACCCACAACCTTGGTGTACTGGGATGCTCTACCCAACTGAGCTACACGGCTAGGGCATACCTAGCAAATCTTGATTTGCTTTCTGAAACTGATTGAAATATCTTCTGCTAACTTCAATTAAAACAAAAATCACTCAGATATTGTTGCATGTTAATAGTGTTAGTCTGAAATACTTAGAAAATGAAGTTACCCAAGAGAAGTATAGAGACAGTCCAATAAAGTGTTACAGAACAACAATTTCCTGAACTAATTTATGAAATAATGCCACAAGCAAGCAATGATAAACAGTGATATGCATGGCAGGGAAAAAGAAAAGAAAAAATATAACCTTAACTATCCTTTATTGTTTCATTTCAAAGATATGTAACTTGGAAAAATTCTTAAAATTCATAATTTTGAACGTTCTTTATTTATCTAGTATTAGATCATTTTATTTATTCTTTTAAAAATGCATATTATCTTATAGAACCTAGCTTTATAATTATACCTAACAAGAAATATGGCAAATATATGCTTTTATAGATGGGACTCTTTGAGGTCCGCTGAACACTCAGGAAGCCTTCATGGGTCTGAGCCTTCATATCTGCATTACTCAGCCGCTGAATTACCTGCCACTGAAGAGTTGCGTGAAAGAGATATGTGCCTCAGTTAGCCACTCACTCTTTGAGTGTTTTCTAAATTACTCAATATTTTGCAAAGACAATATTTGATAGCATTGACTTCAGAATATCAGAAATGCATACTTTCAATGACTACTCATTAATATTGAAAAGGTTCCAATTTTTCTTATATCAATTATGTGTATTATTTCACCTCTGACCCACTGAAATTTATATATCAGATCCTCATTATACTGTCACTGTTATTAACCAATAGCTTATTTTAGGATGATAATAACTGTATTAAACATCCACCCACTGTTTGTAAATCAGAATGTTTAATACCCATTGCATGAGAACTCCTTGTGAACAAGAAACATATCTTTCTTTTTCTTCTTTCCTTTATATCCCCCCTCCTTTCTTTTTCTTCTCACATAGGGTGGGTACTTGAAAAATATTTGAGAACAATAAAAATTAAATCAAAGGATAAATGGTTGCCCTAATTGGTTTGGCTCAGTGGATACAGCGTCGGCCTGCAGACTCAAGGGTCCCAGGTTCCATTCCGGTCAAGGGCATGTACCTTGGTTGCGGGCACATACCCAGTGGGGAGTGTGCAGGAGGCAGCTGATCGATGTTTCTCTCTCATCGATGTTTCTAACTCTCTATCCCTCTCCCTTCCTCTCTATAAAAAATCAATAAAATACATTTTTTAAAAAAAGGATAAATGGTTAAATTTTGATACATAGCATTTGATCTTACCTAAACCTAGTCTTATATTTATTCCCAGTTTAAACCAATCTTTCTTTTGGGGGCAGAGATTCACACCTTTCCTGCTATACTTTATCACTGCATATTCTTCATGAGCATATGGAGAGATTATTATGAATCAGTATCCCTATGAACAATTATTTTCTTCATAATGAACACTCAATATTAAACAACAACAAAACAAAAGTTGTGTTTTCCTTACTGAAAAGAATTAAATATACTTCCTTATTCATCAAAATATTCATTGAGATTTGTGTCCAAAATAGATTAGGGGAGAAGAGAGGCTGTGTTTTAAATTCTTCAATTGATTTTCCCTTTCTACTCTCCTAAGTTGTCTTACTTTGTATTTCTACTCTTTGTTATCATGATGAAAGATATCTTTATTGAGAGACAGGTACCAAAAAGGTAACATTCATGTGTGTGAAACTGCATTTCTCAGAGCATTCATCATTATTTATTTTTATGTTATTTTTAAGTTATTTACTTTCTGGTACCAATATTTTAAAAGAAATATGCTGGTATATATTCTTACTACTAGTCATTGCTATCTAAGTAAACAGCTGTTCTCCCCTGATGAGAAAAGAAAACACAATGGTTATCTATCTTGACCTTGCCACAACATATACCAGTGTATTACTTTATCATTGTCAACCCGGTCAGTGACTATTGTCACACAAACTATTTACCTAAGGAATTGTGGGACAGCAAGGGGTTTAGAGAATTCTATAACCTAACTGTATGAGAACAGTAGAGTTCATAATCTTTGTCATCCTAAAAAGAATATCAAGGAACTAAAGACATCCTCAAAGGAAGACGAGCTTATAGAAAACTATAGTAATAAAAGGGTAATATGCTAATTAGATCGGGAGACCTTCTGAATGTCCTTCTGGACAAAGCCATGATGGCGGGGCCGAGGTAGAGGCGGTTAGGGGCAAGCAGGCCAGCAGGGGGTTGGGGGGACAGTTGGGGGTGAGCAGGCCGGCAGGCAGAGTGGTTAGGGACAATCAGGCAGGCAGGCAGGTGAGCAGTTAGGAGCAAGTGGTCCTGGATTATGAGAGGGATGTCTGACTGCTGGTTTAGGCCTGATCCCCCAGGCTGTCGCACATCCCCCGAGGAGTCCCGGATTGGAGAGGGTGCAGGCTGGGCTGAGGGACACCCCACCCCTGCACAAATTTTGTGCACCAGGCCACTAGTAAGTAATAAAAACTGAAGAAACACTGAAGATAATAGTTCACAGAGCACTAATTTGAGTAAACACAATAAACAAATATCTAAATCTCTAAAATAATTAAACTTCCATGTAATTTTTGATATTACCAATAAGTTCTTTTAAAAAGAGAGAATCAGCCCATCTAGTGTGGCTCACTGGTTGAGCCTTGACCTTTGAACTAGGAGATCACAGTTTGATTCCTGGTCAGGGTACATGCCAGGGTTTCGGGCTCCAGCCCCAGTGTGGGGTGTGCAGGAGGCAGCGGATCAATGTTTCTCATCATTGATGTTTCTATCTCTCTCTCCCTCTCTCTTCCTCTCTGAAATCAACAAAGCATATTTTTTTAAAAAAGAATCAGAAAAATGTCTAGAAATACATCTAACAAAACATATGTAAGTCATATACACAGATTAAAATTATATACTTTATTTGAAGAAATTAAAGAATATTTTAAAATGTGTAATGAGATGTATATAGCTAGAAATTGTTAGTGTTGTAAAAATGTCAATTCTTCCTAATTTATCTACAGATTCAATGTAATTACAATATAAAAAGTTCAGCAAGAAAGTGTGTGTGTGTGTGTGTGTGTGTGTGTGTGTGTGTGTGTGTGTAAACTGACAAGCTAAGGTGACTTCATCAAGATGGAGGGTTAGGAGGTACCAATGCTCATCTCCCACACAAAACCAATGAATACACAACTACAAACAAATGAAGTTAGTTCTGGGGAAGCCTGGACTACAACAAAGAAGCAGCAGAAAGCCTCCAGAGCTCAAAAACTGAGGACCGAGCTGCCATGGCTCCATGCCCTACCCTGGAGTCCTTTATTGGGGCTTTGACCCTCTATAACTAGGGCCCTACTGCTGTAGTTATGTGCCTGACCTCAGGGTTCTAAGTCACGGCTTTGACCTATCATCACTCGGGCGAGCTGCTGCTGCTCTGTGACTGCCCCACTCCACCAGAATCTGAATCACCATTCCAAAAGTGTGTGGCTATTGCCCCTGCCTCCTAGGCCCACCCTACTGCTGCACCTTGTCATTCTAGGGGCTGTGATACATGCAAAGAAAGAAAGTAAAAAGGAACTAGGAAACAATCAGAAGATCATTACTGAATGGTGATTGGAAGTCCTTACCTAGTAATAATTACTCTAAATATCCTATATAATAAAAGGGTAATATGCAAATTGACTCTAACAGAGGAATGACTGGGAATGACTGGTCACTATGACACACACTGACCACCAGGGGGCAGACGCTCAATGCAGGAGATGCCCCCTGGTGGTCAGTACACTCCCACAGGGGGAGCTCTGCTCAGCTTCAAGCCAGGCTGACGGCTGTCAGCACAGCGGTGGTGGTGGGAGCCTCTCCCGCCTCCTCAGCAGCGCTAAGGATGTCCGACTGCAGTTTAGGCCTGCTCCCCGCTGGCAAATGGACATCCCCCGAGGACTCCGGGGCTGCCAGAGGGATTTCTGACTGCCAGCTTAGTCCCGTTCCCCCTGGGGAGCAGGCCTAAGCCAGCAGGTAGACATCCCCTGAGGGGTCCCAGACTGCGAGGGGGCACAGGCCGGGCTAAGGGACCCGCCTGAGTGCAAAAATTTTTGTGCACTGGGCCTCTAGTAATAATATAATTCTCCACTTAAAAGACATATAGTAACTGAAGGTATTAAAATAAAAATAACACTCAAATATATGCAGTCTGCAAGAGACTATAAACTTTTCCTTTAAAAAATTCATCATAATTGTATTTATTAAATCTTCTGTCAACTTTGTCATGCCTATGAATTCTGAAATGCATTGTGGTGTCCAGACTCAAAATCATTTTGCAAAATCTTTGGTCCTCTGACCAAATACATCTCAGTCATGACACCTAAATTCACTTAAAGGGGTGTGATGAGCTCTCACCAGATCCTCCTCAACCGTGGATTTTAATTTTTAAATCTATTTTTATTTTGCTTTGTTATTTCAGATTGAAGATTATCTTCTTTATCAGAAAATATGGAAGCTAAATAGAAAGGTGAATTTTTCTACTGCCATCTGTTAACATATTGATAATCTCCTGGAGTTATCCATTTCTTATTTTTCTTTTAAGTTTCAAGAAGAACTGAAATAAAAAAGATTGTGCTTAGTTCTTAGTGATTCATATCTGAACTTAATAATTCTGACAAAATTATTAGTGGTTTATTTTGGTGTTTTGTATTTTCTCATTTCTAGCTGCTTCCTTGTACTTGGTTCTTTCAAAATTTTTACCTCCACAAAGAAACCTGATTGCTATATTGAAGTTAGCTCTGGGAAAGCCCTGGTCTACAACCTCTTTAAGTATCTTCATATTTTTTTTATTTCTAATGAGGATTTTTGGTTATTCAAAATTTAGACATGTTACTATTCTACAATGGGGTGGTGAACATCTGGCCTGTGGGCCATATAAGGCCCACAAAATAATTTGGTCTGACCCTGCCAAGGCATTAGGGGTGAGTTAATTAAAAGTTTGATCAAATATAGCAGGCTAAATAAAAAAAATATATATA
>NW_005354999.1:1447978-1468502 GCF_000412655.1 Myotis brandtii
ATTTTATATATAAAATTTCAGAGAGGAAGGGGAGGAGGGAGAGATAGAAACATCAATGATGAGAGAGAATCATTGTTCAGCTGCCTCCTGAATGCCCCCCACTGGGAAGCAAGCCTGCATTCTAGGCATGTGCCCAGATCAGGAATCCAACCATGACCTCCTGGTTCATAGGTAAATGCTTAATCACTGAGCCATACCCACCAGGCTAACAGGCGCTAATTTTTAAGTTGATAATTTTGTATGGCTCACGAATGATGTTATAATATCCAAATAGCCCATGGCAGAAAAATGGTTCCCCACCCCTACTCCATAACTTTTTCACTAGAATGTTAAACACTATACACTCTTCAAGTTTGAAATTTTTGTCTTAAAAGTTTTGTTTTTTAAAAAGATTTTGCAGCTCAATGATCAAAGTTATTCATATGGAATAAGAAATACAGTCAGAATAGAGATTATGACCTAATGTAAAATCCAGGGATTGAAAAAGAGGTGGATAATAGGTACATTGAGTTCCTTTCTGAAAGAAAGATTCATTTAATTCCTTCTGGGCACTCTAACTAGTAATTGGAATATATCAAAGAATAAGACAGACAAGTTCCTGTTCTCCCAGAGCTTACATTTTGATTCCGTGAAGGGAAGAATATGAAGACAATTTCACAGAAAGACGAGTGTGTTTTTGTGTTAACTCATCTCTTTAAATGTTAACAAAGAAGCATGCTTTACTGTCAAGTGGTTCATAAACATTGATAAATTATAATGTTATATAGTATATTTTATAGAGTATGTCCTCAACTGTTAATCAAAACCAAGTATATTTCTTGATTACATATAAAGATTGACTTGATGTCCATATGTTATTATAATCCAGTGATGTGAGGTTTTGGGGGTTGGTGGGTTTTTTGCTCATATTTTAGGTCCAGATGAATAAAATCACCATACCACTTAAATCACACATCAGAAAAAAAAGTATAGAAATGCCCTGACCGGTTTGCCTTAGTGGATAGAGCGTTGGCCTGAGGAATGAAGGGTCCTGGGTTCGATTCCAGTCAAGGGCATGTGCCTTGGTTGCGGGCACATCCCCAGTAGGGGGTGTGCAGGAGGCAGCTGATCCATGTTTTGCTCTCATCGATGTTTTTAACTCTCTATCCCGCTCCCTTCCTCTTTGTAGAAAATTCAATAAAATATATTTTTTTAAAGTATAGAAATATTCCTAACAAGTTTGGTTTTCTGGAATGCCCCAAAAGATAAAATACTCACTTCAGATATTTTTTACCAACTGTGAGAAAATTATTTATGACAAAACATGAATAAATATTTGTATAACTGCAGGCATTGAAGCTTTAAATTATTTATTAACCCTGTTGATTTATTGGACATAAATGGTAGATATTGATATGTTAGTCATTAATAGTTTAATCCATTTACCCTTCTTGGGAAATTGGGAACTCTGGAAGCTAAGATAAAGCAATTAAGAATAAATGAGCTGAATAAAATATTCTTACATTGGTTGAGTGTAGGCTTTTATTTTTCAGGTAGGTACTTTAGCAACACATAAAGCTTTCCAAATCATAATATGATACAAATAATTATATGTCATGCATTCTTTGAAAAAAATATAATCAGAGTGATTTGATTTTTATTTAAGTGTTATTAATATTTGATTTAAATTATCTAAGGCAATTTATTGCTCTGATAGTTTTAAGATCATATTTGTTAAAATAGACTTCTTCTGAGGAAGTAATTTAATTTTCAATCTGATAGTTCAGTTCATTAATTATTGTATTTTCAAAACTGAATTTTTTTTGTAAACATGATGATGTGATCATGTTCAGAAGCTAAGACTGACTAGCTAGTAGACAATAATTCCTATTATATTTTCTATACTTAGTTATTACCACACATATTTAAAATATAAAAACTCAATATTTCACTGCTAATTTCCATAGAAAAAGTGAAACCAGTTTATATTGGTGCTGTATTTAGTATTTTTTATACTTTTTATTTGTTAATCCTTATAAAATAATTCAAGTATAGTTCAAAAATATTTCTTTTTTGAATTCACAGCACTTTTGTATTCTTTGGATAAGCCTTATAAGCTTATACAGCTCTCCTAAAGAAATATTGTAGTCACAAGTTACTCAGTTTTCAACTTATATTGTTTAGCTATTTTCTATTTAAGGTTAAAAACACAGTTTGCTGAAATATGGGCATTGCATGTTTTAAAGAGCAATACAGCTCAATGATATCTGGAATCTGACAGTTTCAGAGTCTGGAAATAGCTCAGAAAAGCTGTTACCATAATTTTTTGAGTATAATAATGGCTTTTAGATTTTGTTTAAATTCATTAGCTACATCAAAACAATAATGATCTACCCAATATTTTGTGACTCTTAGCTAAGTGATTTTGACTGAATTTGGAGAAGTGTAATTTTATGTCTTCTTAGATTACATATTAGCCAAAAATAAGAATGATAAAGTCACATTTTCTATTATATTAAAAATGTTTTCATTTTTCCTATTGATTTATTTATTTTCAGTTACTAGTTGGATACAATTATAATAGTGCAAAGAGGCACAGTATACATTAAAAATGTAAATTAAAATTATAAATTATAATAGCCAGTTCTTAAAGACATTGTCATAGTGTTTGAAAATTTTCACTTTTATTGGTAAATGAGAGTGCTTAATTCATGAGCTTTTTGCATTTATATGGCTTGTTTATTTATGATGTAATAACTACTTAACCTTTTAAATATTATTTAACATAAAATTATTTTATCGGAAATTTATAAAGTAGGTTGATTTCAGGTTTCACCAATTATATATTTTTTTCATAAATTTGTATATAATTATGCAAATTCAGTTGCACAAAGTGTTTTGAATTTCTACTGCATTCATAAATCTCTTAATTGTAAGTAGCTTATATAAAAAAGACTATTTTATTCTTCAAAGAGCCTCATATAAATTATTATTGTAGGTTTCACAGAAATAAGAGCCTTATGGCTAATTATTACATAATAAAATTTTTCTCATTTTCCAATATTTCAATGCACCTCAGTGCTGCTTATTATATATCACACTGTAGCTTTATCCATGCAATAATAAAAGACATTGGTAAATGACCTACAGTTGTGTAATGAATTGGAGAAAGCTGTAGAAAACCTAAATAAAGCTTATTTAGTATATTTTAGTTCTAAATTCAGCTCTGACCCTTCTGGAATAAATCAATGCCATATCATGGATTTCATGTTTCTCCATATCTTACAACGTAAAATTTCTGAACATCGAGAAATACATTTCTGATATTAAACTATGAAAACGTTTTTATTTGGAAAGATTTTATATTATAACAATAATTAAATAATATCAAGATTTTGTTAGGAAGTTATTAAAGAATGTAAAGATGTACATCAATTTTGATTTTTAGAATATCTACATTCTAGTGCTTTCATAATAGACCCAAGAATAGTCAGTGAAGGAAGCTGTGACTGGACTCAACAGCATTTTGTTTTTTTAATGTACATCAATTTTGATTTTTAGAATATCTACATCCTAGTGCTTTCATAATAGACCCAAGAATAGTCAGGATGGAAGCTGTGACTGGACTCAACAGCATTTTGTTTTTTTGTTGCTGTTAATCCCCACCTGAGGATATTTTTCCATTGATTTTTAGGGAGAGTGGGAGGGAGGGGGAGAGACAGAGAGAGAGAAACATCCACGTGAGAGAGACACATTGATTGGTTGCCTCCCTCACACAGCTCAAAAGGGCGAGATCCAGCCTGCAACTGAGGTACCTGCCCTTGACCAGAAGCAAGCCTTAGAGCAGTGGTTCTCAACCTTGGCTGCACATTAGAATCACCTGGGAATCTTTTTAAAACCCTGATTTCTGGGCCTCATCCTCCGGAAATTCTCTTTCTTACTAATGTTGTGGCCTCACCCCATAACAAAGAAACAGAATTTCCAGAGGATGAGGCCCAGAAATCAGGGTTTTAAAAAGATTCCCAGGTGCTTCTAATGTGCAACCAAGGTTGAGAACCACTGCCTTAGACCCTTCGGTCCGTGGGCTGACCTCTAAATCAGCTAGGGCTCAACAGCATTTCTTTATCACTGAGATCGAGATGGCTCCTTGTGCTGCTGCTTGTCTAACCTGCCAGGAACAGAGACTGGAGATAAGACCTTGAATGGCACCGTCCCTTAAAAGATCAGGTGTGTGGCATGAGTTTTGGGGAGACTCTCTTCCCCTGTAGAGTAGGCTCTGGCGTATTTCACAAGGGGTACTGCTCCTCTCTCCTAGCCAAAGCCACAAGGACATCTTTCCTGGCTTTCTACTGTGAGAAACTGGTAAGTTCCCCCCAAATACGGATGACCCAATACTGTGGACCACAGGAGTTCCTCATTCTCACACTGGACTGCACAGTCCTCCAGCTTCCAGCAATCTGCAGAAAGTACCAATAGGTATTCCTACCAATTGTTTGGGGGTGGGAAAAACAGTAGCACCTGGCAGCTTCTGCTCCCGATAAATAGGCCTCAGCTGTGAGCATCTGAATTTGTCTCTCTCTAGATTTTAGTGGGGCTCTTTACTCTGTGACCTTCGTTCTTCGATGGATCCAAGAAAAGTCATTAATTTTGATTAAGAAATTGGGATTTTTCATATTACAAGAAGAGGAGTGATGACTTCCAAGCTGTTCACATGCAGGACCTGAGACCAGAGGTACTGTCACATGTTTTTATTGGGCACTTTTTTACTTTCTGCCATTTCAAATCTGTGGTGGAGCTTGTCTTGTAAAATTTTTACTTTGGCTGTTATAATTTTCAACACCCAAATATCGCTTTAGATTTTGATAAGTTCTGTTTAATCTATGAAGGTTTTTGTTTGCTGGATTCTGACAAAATTTTTTAATGTCTTAGGTTTATTGTCTTATTTACCTTAGAATATAAAATCTATAAGAGCAAAGGCTATTTTGTTTTCTCCCCTGCTGTGTGCTCAGAAACAGAAACAGTGCCTGGCACATTGTAGATGCTCAAAAAATGTTTGTCAAGTTTTGGAATGAGAGGATGCAATTCACCACACCCTCACTAAATTATATTTACAATTCATATAAATTCACTAATTAATAGAAAAATATGGTATTTTGTGTTAATTTCTGAGTTTGTGTTAATTTCTGAATATTGTCCAATGGGTATATTTTTCATGATTTTAAAATTCTCAGATATTGATTGTTGAATTCCTTGAACATATTAATAACAGTTTATTCAAATGTTTGCCAGTTAGATCCAACTCTTTTGTCAATTTCTACTAATAATAGTTTATCCTGATTATTAGTCCTAAGTCTGTGCTTCTCTGCATGTTTGCTTTTTGTTGCTGTTGTTGAAAACTGGATATTTTACATAGTCTGGTGTACATTTTAGCAATTATTTTTCCTGATTCTGTTTTGTGTATGTATGGGGTTTTTGTTGTTGTTGTTTGTTTTTTTCTGCCAACACTTGTTGACTGGATGTCTCCTTTGATATGGGCAATCACTGATAACTCTGCTCAGTTTTGCTAAATCTTCTTTTTTTCTAGCCTGGATTTTTAGGAGTCTTCTATGTGTCTGCAAAGCTTAGTGGTCAGCTAATAATTTGGGCAAAAGTTGTGCCCAGACAGTCCTAATATTCTTTGCTGCTGAATTTGTGTTTGGATCGGGGAGTGTATTCAAAGTTCACCCAGGACTTATGTCTGCCTCGGCTTTTCCTTTCCTCCAGGCACTCTCATGCACAACATTTCCCGGCCAGAAAGGGCTACTTGGACACCTTATCGAATCCTCTGCTCATCTGCAGGATCTCTTAGTTAAATATTTGACTGAACCACACTGCTCACCCTACCTGGGATTATAGCTTCAGGCTACAAGAGCAGTGTGTATTCACATCTATTTCTTCCTGTGTTTGCTACATGTTTAAAAATGGCATCAGGCAAGAATTTTTTTTTGCCTTTTTCACTAAAATCAAGACTACCACCTGTGATCCATATGTTGCTGGTTTTCATGGTAAACTCTGCCCTGGTAAAAGTGCACCTGGCGTGGCTCACGTGGAGGAGACGCAGGTAGTAACTCCTGCAGCCTCTTATTTTTCTTACCCAAAATGCTAGCAATTTTTCATGAGCAAATAATTTTTTAAATTCAATTTCCAGAGCTGTAGGAAATGGTTGTGTTTTTGTTTTGTTTTTACTATTTTGCTTAGTTTCATGCTTGGTTTTGGAGAGAGGATTCCTAATATTTTCACACCTTAGATAGCCCCAGTTTATACCACCTTGTTCTCTGTTCTTAGAGACCAAATCTGATTGCAAACTCTGACCGGTGAGGATAACAATGGGAAACAGTGAACTTCACAATTCAGCATGCTGATTGGGAATTATAATGGAGAGCTCCTTTTTCATTAATAGCTTTTAATCAAATTCGTCAAATTTCTCAAGAAGGCACATCTAACTTCTTGACTGAAGAATAAAATAGAAAAATACATTTTTGGTGATTCAGTATTCAAAATATAATATTCAATCAGTCCTCTCTTCATTTTGGTATCATTTCTCTCAGTTGTAACTGGTGCCTTCTAGTTTACAGACAGGAATTTAGAAAATTTCTAAAGTTCAGAATGACATAGGTTTTTTTTAAAAAAAAATTCTAAGTATATACAGGTGTTGAAATCATTATAAGACACCACAAGAACATTTAGAAAAATGTTAACAGTAGTTGTGCGTAAGGGGATTCTGGGTGTTTTCATTCAAAATCAATGTATTAAAGTTTCCCCCAATGTTTATGATGATCAATTGTTACCTTTATAATTCTAAAAAACTTTTTAAAAATAGTAACACAGATTGGTTTATACATTATAAATGCAAAAATAAGTAGCTAATACACCAAAATATTAATAATTTAAAATATAAAGACCTGTAGATATTCTTATATTCTGCAAATTTTATTATAGTTTGATATTACCTTTATAATAGAAAAATAACTTAGTTTGTTTAAGGAATATGTAGAAATTATATATTAAGTGATTGGGTAAGAGGATTCCAGATGATAGTAGAATAAATGATAGCTTGTTATACTTAGAAGAAGAGGGACTTGGAGCTAGGAAGAAAAAAAGAAGGTAATATTGAGGGAAGAGCAGGCATGGATGGTTTTGCAAAGTACCTTTAAGAAAACTCAAGGTAGCTGGGGGAAAGTATTAAGAATCTTGTTCCTCCGCCGCGCCAGCGTCTCTCGGCCTAGGCGGGGGCCAGCCTCCGGCCGGGGCCGAGCACCAGGAGCCTCTCGGGGCTGCAAAAAAAAAAAAAAAAAAAAAAAAAAAAAAATCCACATGTTCCTGTGTTCTGATTGGGAAAGGTAAATGAGGTGTGAGTTAATGGGCCAAGTTGAGTCAGTCTCAAGTATGCAGTTCTTGTATGCAGTCATTGCAGATATGTTTAGGATAACACAACAGTTTCAGCCTTTTCCATCTCATGGCACATATAAAATTCTGCAGCACACCAAAAATGTATTTTTTGCTGATCTGACAAAAAATAGCTATAATTTTGATTCATTCACACTGGATGGTTATTGTTGTGTTGGCTGTTGTCATTTTTTTTTTTAATTTGACAATCTAAGGGAAGAGGGGCCAGTGCTCCTGACTAAAATAATCAGGTATTGCATGTTTTAAAAATTCTGTGGCACACTAGTGTGCTGTGATGCACCAGTTGAAAATCACTGGGCTAACATGTTATCATTGCTGATTTTTTTTTTTAATTTGACAATCTAAGGGAAGAGGGGCCAGTGCTCCTGACTAAAATAATCAGGTATTGCATGTTTTAAAAATTCTGTGGCACACTAGTGTGCTGTGATGCACCAGTTGAAAATCACTGGGCTAACATGTTATCATTGCTGATTTTAAACACTGGGTTTTATAAAACTAGTATCTAATGTTTGTAAACTTTGCAAAAACATGCAAAATTCTTTGAGGCTTAAACACAGGCACAACTACGTACACATCACACCTCTCAGAAACATAAATATAAAATCTATATAAATTATGAATGTTAAAAAACAATTTTGATATTAATGAAATAAAATTAAATATATGAACTAATGAACTGTACTAAAACAAAGTGACTTAATTTTTAACAATTCTAATCAATAAAAATCATTTTAAAGATTTTCAGCAAAACTGCTTAAAGTGGGATATATGTAGTTTAATATTAATTTGACATGATATAAAGAGAGGTTTCAAAAGTTATGGTGCATAAGGCCTGCAGATTTTTTAAAAAGTTCTGCAGGATGTTCAACCAAATTTTCTTATAATAAATATCAAATTTCCCATGAATTAATGAAAACACAATGACCACAGGAAGAGTTGTACAGCATCTGGGTTGAAATGCAGCAACATGTGAACTCTCATACTCTCTAGTTGAGGCCTCCCACAAGTATTAGTTATTTTGTCTGGAAAATGGAACCTTTAGGTGTGGGGTTCAAGAAGGTCCACATTTTTTTAACTTTCTGCATAAGTGAAAATATTATAAGTGTACATAGTTTGGCAGATCTTGGGGGAATAGATGGAGCACAATTATGAAGCAAATTTAAATCAATACATTCCGAATGCAGGAATAAAGTGGGTCTCCTTGCAAATAATAGGAAGAAATTTGGGGAATGATTGGGGACATGTAAGCCTGTTAGGAACTGGTGGGTCAGCAAAAAGAGAATGATTTCCCAATTTACTTTGAAAGTTGCGTGAAGGTATAGAAATTAAGTAGGCTAGGGATGAGATTTCTTAATACCAGAGATGAAATGAAAATAGATTACTTAAAGCAGCAGAATAAAAAATTGTGTATGTAGATAGATATGGAAATATGTGTTTATGGGGTATGTTAAATGAGGGAAGATCATTTTTTAGGATTTAATTCAGGGGTGGGCAAACTTTTTGACTCGAGGGCCACAATGGGTTCTTAAACTGGACCAGAGGGCCGGAACAAAAGCATGGATGGAGTGTTTGTAATCATTTTTTAGGATTTAATTCATGTGATTATATTGAAGGCTATTAATAAGTGAAAAGACTAAGATATTATACAAGCAAAGACAACAGCTCATTTTACTTATTGCAGTGACCACTTTTTGCCATTAACTCATGCTATAAAAATGCTAATCATACTGCTATTTTATGCATAACTATATATATAGTAAATATAGAATGTCACTCTTCTGATATACTAATATATGCAAATTGTAACCTAATTTATCTTTTAATGACCTTGAACCTAGACACATACTGTAATTGCACATGCTTTGCTCATGGAGTCCTCTGGTAGCAATTCCAATAGCATATTTTGCAGCTACATGAGAAGGACTACTTAACTGCTATTTTGCACACCCATGGTTATATTCTGCTTACCATTTATTTCAGTGTTTTCCACAATTGGTTAGCCTACTAACCTCAAACTCGCAAGCTTTCTAATTTCCTAACTTTAAAGATTTTATTATGAAGAGGAAACCATGTATAAAAATGAGAGTAAGTAAGAAATTCATTTACCCAAGAATCAAAATTTCTTTAGATAACATTGCTGAACAATGAAGACCCATCTTTCATTGCACAAGTCTTGAGTGTACACTTACTTAAGAATATAGGGTTAGGTATAGAACACTGGAAAACAGGTTTCTCAAATCTTTTTTTTTATTTGCTTATTTTTTATTTTGTGTTTCTTTGCTCCACATCAACACTTTCCCATATTAATAATGTTACGTCATTTACCACAAAAGTTGTATAATTTATCTCTCATCTTAGTATTTCTTTTTGTTGTTGTTGTTAATCCTTGCACGAGGTTATTTTTCCAATTTATTTTTAGAGAGAATGGAAGAGAGAGGGAAAGACAGAGAGAAACAAATTGGTTGCCTTCCGCATGAGCCCCAACCAGGGCCCAGTCAGGGGAGGAGCCTGCCCTTGATTGGAATGGAACCTGGGACTCTCTGGTCCACAGGCCAATGCTCTATTCACTGAGTCAACCAGCTAGGGCTTAGTATTTGCTTAGTAAGTATTACCTTAATTAGTTCCTTAATAATAAAATAAAAATGTTCACTTTAGATGAGCCATATGGGTATTGAGTACATACAGATGAATAGGAATGTATTTTGTCACTTGGTAAACAAACAGTTATTTTGGGCTATGTTTTCTCTTGATAACAATATTAATTTAAGAGTTTTTATGAATATGTAATTTATTATACCCTTAAAGTCAGGTATCTATGATGGTAACTGTAGGTTGTTAATGCATAATGTGAAACACCAAAAGTTAAACATGATTTACTCATTAAGTTGAATAATCTCTTTTTTATCTTTCATTTTTCTGCCTAGTGATAAATGTGAATGTAGAAGTTGTGACTGAAAGGGGGTGTGAGACATTTAACTATGTTTTCTCATAAACTTTGTTGGCAGAGAAATTTAAGCATGCCTTCTAAAGGAATCACGTGACTAAGATATTTACATAGCAGCCAATGATAATAAATTTTGTATCAATCTTTAGAGTACATTTGTTTTCAAATCTGGAAGTAGATATCATTTAGCTAGAGACAGCATTTCACAGAACTATCATTCTTTACAGTGTGCATACGTTTTCTGAAGGGAGTAAAAATTTTTTAAGTATTATGTTAAGCTATACAAAATGAAGCAAATTGTAAAACATGATTTCCCAAATGAATTATCATATTTTCTGTGACTTAATTTGTTCTGACAATTTTTGTAACGACACTAGAGTTTTCTTCTGACAAGCACAATTAGGTTTGGTAAGGCACACTTATTTCATGTTCCTGAGAAAGCAACCCAACTCAAATGAAGACATATCTAAGACAGAATAGACAGGGTGGAAGAAAGATACGATAAATTCAAGTAAATTAATGTTGAACGGTGGTTCATAAAACATGAAGCAAAGTCATATGCCATTTTTGTAAAAGTTTAAGCAATAACCTCTTTCAAATAGAATAGATTGAATAATGGTATGTTGCCTTTTGGATTCAGCATTGAGGAAGAGGAAAAATACAAAAGCAGAGTAAAGGAGTGGGGGAAGAAGGGGGAGACAGGTATTTCCCTGTTAAATTGCTAGAGCTTATAATATATTAAAATCACATAAAAAGGAGAAAATGTGAGGTTTGGTCAGATCCCCCTCTTAGAAGCATCAATACTATCAGAAATCTTTTCTTCAATACAACCTTTGGATTTCATAGCTGCTGAACACTTGCTCAGTATCTATCGGCTTTTACGAGGTTGTGCACTTCATAATGGCCGAGGCCATAGTTGGTTTTGTTCAACATTTTCTTTCAGATCCTTGGACAACACCCAAAAGAGGAATCTAAAATACTGATAAAATAAATGACTTCATGGTTTTACCTCCTGAAATGATCTCATAAATTAATGCTAGTTAACACCTAAGTTTTTGTTCTAAAATTTCTACATACTACAACTTTTATTCAGTATAGCTTCTATAAGCAAACATCCATACAACTCACTATTATGGTATCTTATAAGGACTGGGACTTTAAGTTGGTGCAGATTTTGATATTCTCCTGATTCTATTATCTGTTTTCCTAACATATATATTTTCTTCAGGTTTTATAAGCACTTCTCTGAAGACATATTCCTTTGTGTTCTTGATTGTATAACACTTTCAGCATAATGCTAGAGAATGTTTATGGGTAGAGATACTAAAAGTTATTGAATGCCATTTGAAATAAGTGAATTTTTGAAACTTCATGATTCCATTATGGTATCATACAGAGTATTTTTACTGCCCAAAGTTCTCTGGGCCCTTTCTATTTATTTCACCTCAACCTTCAAGCCCTGGAAATAACTGATCTTTTCATTGTCCCATAGTTTTGTCTTTTTCAGGATGTCATATAGTTGGAATCACAGTGTGTAGCCTTTCTAGATTAGCTTCTTTTACTTGGTCATATACATTTAAGATTAAGTTTTCTCTATGTCTTTTTATAGCTTGATAGACCATTTCTTTTTAGTGTGGACAAATATTCCATTGTCTGAACATACCACAATTTATTTATTCACGAAATGAAGGTCATCTTGGTTCCTTCCAAATTTTGACAATTATGAATAAAGCTGCTATACACATCCATGTGCACATGTGCACATTTTTGTGTGGAGTTCCTTCAAAGGAGCATGATTGCAGGATCACATAGTAAGACTATTAGTTTTTAAGAAACCCCCAAATTGCCTTCCAAAGTAGCCTTACCATTTTGCATGCTCACCAGCAGTGAATGAGAGTTCCTGTGGCCACATCCTCAATTGAGCTCTAATCATTTGATATCTCAAAGTTGCCCTTGACATGTCTCTCTTCCCTAGCCTTCATATATAAATCAAAATTATTTTAAATCAGAAATATATATCTCTCCTGTTTCACTTCCTTGCTATTCTTTACATTTTCCAAAACAAAACAAAGACCTCACCCAGCCAGGTGTGCCTTAGTGGTTGAGCATCAACCGGCTAGGGCTAGGGCTAGGGCTAGGGCTAGGGCTAGGGCTAGGGCTAGGGCTAGGGCTAGGGCTAGGGCTAGGGCTAGGGCTAGGGCTAGGGCTAGGGCTAGGGCTAGGGCTAGGGCTAGGGCTAGGGCTAGGGCTAGGGCTAGGGCTAGGGCTAGGGCTAGGGCTAGGGCTAGGGCTAGGGCTAGGGCTAGGGCTAGGGCTAGGGCTAGGGCTAGGGCTAGGGCTAGGGCTAGGGCTAG
This sequence comes from Myotis brandtii, assembly GCF_000412655.1. Lineage (NCBI taxonomy): Eukaryota > Metazoa > Chordata > Mammalia > Chiroptera > Vespertilionidae > Myotis > Myotis brandtii. Next base: position 1,460,702 of record NW_005354999.1, read on the forward strand.
GGTGTACAGAAAGAAGCCGATCAATAATTCTCTCTCATCATTGATATTTCTATCTCTCTCTTCACTTCCTTTCTGAAATAAATAAAAGTATATTTAAAAAATAAAACAACTATTTCCTAGTTAGACTAGTCTGAAGCATGTGTGACTAGGCAGAAAATAGTCATCCACTGCTTTTCCTGAATATTTCTATGAGTTTAAGCTTGTTGAAATTCTATTCATTTCTTGAACTTGACATTAGAAACTACCTTCCCCTCAGGCATTTTGTAATCTCTTCACCTCAGTTTGATCTTTCCCTCATTTAAATGATGACTGTGTTTGCACAATTTAATTGCACTCATCATATTATCACAGTCATTATCTGCGTTCTCATTTAGTCTACCACTACAGTGCCATCTCCTTGAACACAGAGAAGTTGTATTTTACACAGTTTAACAGTCCCAATGTCTTGTACATAATAGGCACTTAAAATATATGTCAAGTGGAATTTATTTACACTTAAACTTATTGCCTCCTTCCAAATAGGTTTGACTAAACCCATGCAACTTTTTTAATTTGATGACCTCTTTAACTTATATTCTTTAAATCAAGAATTACCCTAGGCCAATATGGGAAAATTATAATTATGCCCACAAAATCAAAATTCTATGTCTGGAATTTACAGAAAAAAATAATAATGTTTTCATCTACTAATTGTGTTTTTAGAAAAATTAATGAGGACTCAAAATCATTAAATGTGTCTACCACATCATAGTATCCATCTTTTAAATTAGGAGCAATAGAAAGTCAACATAGTGAAATGGTGTAATGAGTATAGTCTTTAGAACTTTACTCCCTAGACTCAAACCCCAGGTTTACTATCCACTAGCTGTGTTAGCTTGGGTGAGCTCCTTAACCTGTCCATGCCTAAGTTCATTTCTTTGTTAAATGAATATATAATATACATTCCTCATGGAATTGTTGTGAGAATTAAATGAGTTTATATTAACAACTAGAGGCCCATTGCACGAAGAGATTCGTGCAATAGGCCTTCCCTTCCCTTGGCTGCTGGCACTGGTTTTCCTCCAGCACCCGGGACCCAGGCTTTTGCTCTGGCTGGAGCCTTCATTCTTTGCAGCTCCAGATGGAGCCTTCAGTCTTCACTCCGCTGCTTCACCCCTACGTATGCAAATTAACCACCGTCTTTGTTGGGTTAATTTGCTTACTCTCCTGATTGGCTGGTGAGCGTAGCGGAGGGATGGTTAGTTTACATGTTTGTCTATTATTAGGTAAGATATTGGCATTAAGATAAGCATTGTCGAATTTTTTTAAATAAATAAGAATATGCTACTTTTATTTTCCTTCCATACTGCAGAAGTATAAAGGGCATTTTGTTCACAATATATTTTTATATTTGCTATGATTATAAAAGTGAAGTGATTCAGTTGTTCTTGAAATGCTTCCAAGGTAGTTTTCCAACCTAAAAATAAAAACACTCTAGTAAATTAAACATTAATATTTTTTATTTCTTTTTATGACATTTCATTTCTTGAGATTTTAAAAAAATATTTCCAAACTTGTGTCAAATTTATCTTTATTGTTGTCATACTTAACAGGTATCCTTGCCTTTATTTTCTACTCAATCACGTCTGCTCATCAGCATAATATTAGTCTTCCTAAACTGATGTTTTTGTAATTTCATTCCTCTGGCTATCCGTTGCTCTCAAAGTGTAAGGACAGGTCAAGCATTACATTCTCATCTTCCATTTATGTTTTGTGTTCTTTTACCCTTTCCTTCCTGCCAACCATTTGTTTCAGTAAAATTACTCCAGGCAGACCCTGGATGCTTTAGTCATATTCTTTTCTCCCCCTCCCTGATTTTTGACTAATCTTGCATGCAAGAGTTCCTACAATGTATAGAGATGAGATAAATTTGTCATGTTTTAAATCCAAAAGAGATTAACCAGCCAAGTTCCACACCAAGTGATAACAGAACTGTTTTTGTGCAATCACAAGCTGTCTCCTCAGACTGATTCAGAGACCTAGTGATTCTGGGTCTGAGGTGTGCTCTAGGGTTGATGTTAAAGAGGTGTCCGGGGAAATCAAAAAATGTTGAATAGTATAGTTGACTATGTCTCAAAAAATAACAATAACAACAACTTAATGAAAGAGTTCATATTTACTCCTTTCAGTTTTATATAGAGGCACTTAACACTAATTCATAAACTTGCATTTTTTTTTCTACTTGATGTTTTACATTGTTTCCTTTTTTTGTTCAACATTTCTATTAATAATTTGTATGTATTTTTCATGATTGTCAGGATCAGCTTTGGCTAAAATTTCAAACTCCATACAGCAAAGACAATTTCCATGTAATGCTGTCCTATAAGTACACACACCCCTCAAGCTATTAGGGATAAAATTAGTATCAGTCAATAAAGCCACTTCCTGCTCCAGCAACTCTTATTGTTTGATAGACCAGTGCCTGAGTATTATAGAGAAAAGGCAAATGTAATTTTCATTATTTTAGAGACAGGTAGAAGCAAATAGGTAGAAGGGAGATATTTTCTCGGTGTATTTTTTGGCTTCTGACATCATATCCCTAGAACCCCAGGACCTAGAGACATGTATAAACACTTGGCTGACAATCAGAAACAATTCTATTGCCAGGAGAAATGGACAAACTGCTGACGAGCTACTTTTTTCCCAATTAAATGGCTTTCTTAAGAAAGGATATTTGAAAGTAATATTACTCGACTACTAGGAATACTAGACTTGCAAAAACTGAATTGTTCCCAATATTATGTACCTGAAGAAATTTTAGGATTATAATAAAATCTTGCTTATTAAAATTGCTGGAGGATTATTAAATCCCTGTCTATTCTGTTGTTTTTATCTTACTTAAAGGTAATCCAGGTGACAGTGATGCCTGAAGCCTTGGCATTATTACTGCATTGTAAATTGGAGTTAAAATCTGAAAAAAGAATAAAAGTATAATATTCATATTATCCACTATCAGATTTAGGTACTTAGCTTTTATTTAGATGAGAATCTTTAAGGTATTTTTAAGTAGAATATTTGCAGTTATAACTATTAGTAATAAAGAATAATAGATGTAAAGCTGGTTATAAAGTGGTAACTTTTGAAAATCATTGTCCTCTGCCTGTCAAAAATCAATTGCACGATGAGAAGATGTGATTTTTGATAACCTGGGAGCATGTAAAATTCTCATCTTCCCAGTGATATAATGAACAGATCATTATTAATCCTCCAAAGAAACACCTGAAAGAAAGGGATAGCTTCATACATAGCCAGTTGAGACCATAAAACTGTTGAACATTATCCTTTAGACCTAGATTATTATTTTCTGTTTAGCCATGGAACATAAACAGATCTCCTTGTTTTTCGAGTCCTAAACTAAACTTTCATGACACATTAACTATGATAAGCAGAAGAGGCAGGGTGCTCATTACTAAAGTGATGTGATCCATTTGCTAAATGATGAGGATATCAGTAAGTCATAAGAATTAGCTGGTAAAACATTTAATGTCAGGTGACCCACGCCTGGCAACTCAGATGGTAATATTTTATGTGTGCTAGTTGACATTCAGATACTTCCTTTTCATTATAAAATAGAAATGCACATTCCTTCTTGCAGCAGTTTAGATTATAAAACATGCCAGATGTATAATATGTCTAGTCTGATGGTTTGCCATACGAGGCAGGTTCAGCAGAGAGTCTGCAGATGCCTCATACTTAGCGAAAATCAGTCTTATAAAGTATTGAATGCAAATTAAGTGTCATCTTCTAAAAAGCAATTATACAAAAGAAATCACAATATCAAAATGTGGAATAATCGTGTGTTTTTTACATTGGAATAAAGGAAAATTTACTTCTTATATTAAATCAAATGATCAGACTGAGCCCAGTACTTGGGTTATGAGTGTCCCAAAATTTTCCATGTTACCAAACCATTAAATCTACCATTGAAATTTTATCTTGTTTAATTTATTGCTTTATGTCAGATGTACATTTATACAGGGTGTCCCCAAAATACGTACACACACTTTAACAACTGATAGTTCAATTTTGAAAATAAAATGTATTTGAATAAACACTGCGTTTATAATTATTCAAAGTGTGTGCATACATTTTTTGGGACATCCTATATATTCATAAAAATATAATTATAATCATTTCCTCTAGAATCTAATTTTTAAAAATTAAGATATTTTTAGGCTTTTAAAACATAAGCAAGAGCAAATTATAAGATTTTAAAGTACTCATCAATTTTTAAAAATCAGAATAATAAATATCCTATCTAATAAAAGACAAAAAGGTAATTGACCATACCTTCGCTATGCTTCCCATTGGCTAATCAGGGTGATATGCAAATTAACCGCCAACCAAGATGGCCTGGCTCTAAGCTCTGAAAGCAACAAAGTTTCAATTATAGAAGCTAAACAAACCCAAGATACCTGCTTTCAGCAGGCCATGGCCTCAGAGCTGAAGCTGGCTCTCAGCTCCAGTGACAGCAAAGAAGTTTCAATTATAGAAGGTAAATAAATCCCAGAATAAAAAAAAAGGAAAAAAAGGAGAGGCTGGGAGCTCCACCCTGAAGGGGGTGTGACCAGCTGCAAACAGCCATCATCCCCTCACCCAGGCTGGCCAGGCACCCCAGTGGGGACCCCCACCCTGAAGGGGGTGTGACCAGATGCAAACAGCCATCATTCCCTCTCCCAGGCTAGCCAGCCACCCAAGCGGGACCCCCACCCTGAAGGGTGTGTGACCAGCTGCAAACAGCCATTATCCTCTCACCAGGCAGGCCAGGCACTCAAGCGGGACCCCCACCCTGATCCAGGACACCCTTCAGGGCAAACCAGCCGGCCCCCACCCATGCACCAGGCCTCTATCCTATATAGTAAAAGGGTAATATGAAAACTGACCCTAACAGCAGAAAGACTGGGAATGACTGGTCACTATGACACACACTGACCACCAGGTGGCAGACGCTCAATGCAGGAGCTTCCCCCTGGTGGTCAGTGTGCTCCCACAGGGGGAGCTCTGCTCAGTCACAAGCCAGGCTGAAGGCTGCCAGTACAGCTGTGGTGGTGGGAGCCTCTCCTGCCTCCTCAGCAGCGCTAAGGATGTCCAACTGCAGCTTAGGCCTGCTCCCCGCTGGCAAGTGGACTTCCCTCGAGGGCTGCCGGGCTGTCAGAGGGATGTCTGACTGCCATCTTAGGCCCGATCCCCCGGGGAGTGGGCCTAAGCCAACAGGTGGTTATCCCCCGAGGGGTCCCAGACTGCGAGAGGGCACAGGCCGGACTGAGGGACCCCCCTCCCCGAGTGCACAAATTTTTGTGCACCGGGCCTCTAGTCTATAATATTATGAATATAAGTAACTGTGAAATTCAGTGCTTCACTGATTGTTAGAGCCATGAGAAATTAAATCACTTCTTTAAAATTAATATAATCATTGATTTAATAGCATTGATATTTTAAAAAATTGATGCAAATTGAGATGAACATATTTTCAGTTATAATAAAAGAAAATATTTCTAATTTGCAAAATCAAAGGAAAAAATGCCACATAGTGGTACAGTATTGAAAATTGTTTTGGCAAATGATTCCTTAATGGCTCAAACAAAATTTATTTTTTTAAAATAATCATAATACATTCAAGAAGTATATTAAAATCCTTAAATAAGTGTTGTACTTTATGTGGATTTAGCTTGTTGTAATTTTTCATTAAAATTTTGATTGAGTCCTGAAGACATAAACCTCCTTTTGACAAACCTTCCTACTGACACTTTTTGCTTTGAGTACAATTAATTTCTATCTCTTTTTGTACTTTGGCAATATAACTAAATGAAACATCTTTAAATTGGTTTTAATACTACATAATTATGACATTTTCCCTGGATTTCTAATGAGAAAAATATTATTAATGATATCATCTTCTAGCATAAATGTGCCTTTTACCTACTTAAAATTTTCTCCAATTAAATTTTCATGCTATCAAGAAAAATTTTAGATAAAAGCAATTTAATTTTTATATTAAGCACTGCTTCCACTAATGAAAAATGTCACTTATCACTAAACTACAGCTCCAAAAATATTTAGTGATTATACTACCCCTCAATAAAGAAATTTAATATTTTCCCTATGAGAATCAGAGCAAGGAGATGAGTTCCTAGACTACATAAAGCAAGACATAGATATAGACATTGGGTTCAAATTTATTTTATGAGAGGGCACTAAGTGATCATTTAATTATATTCAAAAATATATCAGGGCAAGTAATATGACTCTGTTTCCAAACTTGACCCTTAGTTAACATGGGGAAGTGATGACTTAAATCAGTGGTAAAAGAGGTACCTGTGGTACTCATAGGTGATGGTCAAGGTTATAATATCACTCTCTTTTCTTTTTGTGTGCACAGCGTTAGCACACAAAAATTTCAATAATTGAAATTTGTTTTCAGAATTGCAATAAACAGTTTTTACTATTTACTCTTGGGAAAAGTATCATGCTCTTCAATAACTCTCATCAGGGTCTGCTGTAGATTAAATATTTGTCTCTCCAACAAATACATATTTTGAAATTCTACCCCATGATGTGCTGGCATTTGGAGGTAAGAAATTTGGGAGGTGATCATATGGTCTTGGGGGTAGAGCTGTCATGAATGGGATCAGCATCTTTATAAAAAAAGACTACAGAGGGGTCCCTCATCCCCTCTCACCATGTGAGGACTCAGGGGCAAGATGGCTATCCTTGAGCCAGGAAGCAGCTTCTCACCAGACACTGAATCTTCTCACATCTTGTTCTTGGATTTCCCAGCTTCAAACTGTGAGAGATAAATTTCCATCGTTTAAAAGCCAACTAGTCTGATATTTCTGTTATACCAGCCAGAAGAGGCTAAGACAGAAATTGATACCAGCAGTGGCCACTGCTATAACAAATAAACTAAAAAACCTGGAAGGTGCTTTGGGAATGGCTAATGGGTAGAGGTTGGAAGAGTTTTGAGGCGAATGCTAGAAAAAGCCCAATTTCTGAAAATGTGTTGGCAATGGTAGGAATGGCACCTGGTGTTAGGCTGATGGGGTCATACCGAACTTGGGTTCAGCAACCTCTGTACTTGAGTTCTGCTAAGAAAAGAATTCAGAACTAAGACTCAGATTGTAAGAGGACATTTATTTAGAAAAGTACAGAGGTGGAAGAAGTAATTTGTAGAAGAAATGGGCTGAGGAAATAATGTAGGTAAAGGAAGGGCCCTTGGAGCTTAGAAGTGAGGAAGATTAAGCACCTGGGGCAGTGGGCGGTGGGGGGTGGGAGCGGGGGATGTTGAGCAGAAAGGAGCAGGCATGCTCCCCAGGAGGGAGAGTGAGCTGGGTCCTCCATCCTAAGGGTTTCAAGGGTAGAGATTTTAGGGGAGGTCCTAGGGGAAAACCTCAATAGAATATTCAGTAGTTTTCCAGGTGTGTCTTTTCAGGGTTGGTGTCTCCAGGGATTGATCGGTCAGTGCCAGGGCAGGAGGTCCTTGGTCAATGCAGCTGGTCCTGAGGTCAGCCTGGGCGTTGCTTGTCTGGTTTTACTGCTTTTATGGGCCTGGAGCTGAAATACAACTGAGGCCTAGATGTTATCTCTAGGGAGGAAAGGTCAGGAATGACCAGCAATATCCTAGGGGAGGAAAGGTCACCCTAGGGCAGTGATGGCGACCTATGACATGCGTGTCAGAGGTGACACGCGAACTCATTTTTTTGGTTGATTTTTCTTTGTTAAGTGGCATCTACACTAATAAAAGAGAAACATGGTAATTGGCGTA
>NW_005354999.1:1469242-1480558 GCF_000412655.1 Myotis brandtii
CAGTGATGGCGAACCTATGACACGCGTGTCAGAGGTGACACGCGAACTCATTTTTTTGGTTGATTTTTCTTTGTTAAATGGCATTTAAATATATAAAATAAATATCAAAAATATAAATCTTTGTTTTACTATTGGTTGCAAATATAAAAAAATTTCTATATGTGTCACGGCACCAGAGTTAAGTTAGGGTTTTTCAAAATGCTGACACGCCGAGCTCAAAAGGTTCGCCATCACTGCCCTAGGGACTAGGTCCCACCCTATAATTGTTTGTTGCTAGGTACCTGGGGCTTTCCATCTTGGTGACTTTCTGTAACTGGCTCATCATCTTTGCTCTACTCATGTCTGTCTAACTGTCTACCACCAATGGACTGTGGCAGGTGTTTCTGGTGAGAGTTCAGAAGAAGAGAGGATAGTTGGAGAGGAAAGTTTCCATCTTATATAAAAATACCGAAGTAATTTTTTTTAGTCTTTGAATTTGTAGAGCATCTCTCTCTCTCTCTCCCTCTCTCTCTCTCTCTCTTAAATTGAATTTATTGGGTTGACACTGGATAACAAAATACCTAAACAAAATGTTGGCAGAAATTTGAATCTTAAAAGCAATTCTGCTGATGAATTTATTGGGTTGACACTGGCTAACAAAATACCTAAACAAAATGTTGGCAGAAATTTGAATCTTAAAAGCAATTCTGCTGAGGCCTCAGACAGAAATGAGGAATGTGTTATTAGAAACTGGAAGAAAGGTGGTTCCTGTTATAAAGTTGCAAAGAACTAGATTGAATTGTGTTCATGTCCTAGTGTTTTGTGGAAGGTAGAGGTAGAACTTTGCAAGATATGAAATTGGATATTTGGCAGAGAAAACATCTAAGGAAAGTGTTGAAAGAGCAGCCTAGTTCCTCCTGACTGCTTATTGTAAAAGGCAAGAAGAAATGACTTACAGACCAAAATGTTAAGACAAAGAAAGCAGATCATAAAGATTTAGAAAATTCACAGCCTATCCTATTGAACAGAATCAGAAACACTGTTGTGGAGAGAACACTAAGGGTATAGCCAGGGAATCCCTTGATAAAGAGATTAGTTTAGATCAGCCATCTCAACTGAAGCCGGGAGCTATTCTCCAAGACAATGGAAGAAGGACCCTGAAGGCAATTCAGAGATAAGACCAAAATGTTAAGACAAAAAAGCAGAACATAAAGATTTAGAAAATTCACAGCCTATCCCAGACAATGGAAGAAGGACCCTGAAGGCAATTCAGAGATCATCTCCTTTCACAAGCCCAGATTCTGTGTTTTTCTGAAGATGGAGTGGAGTGGAAGGAAGAGGGGTTAAGAGGTCACAGAGGGCAGGAGCAGAGCAGTTTCAAAGGAGGAGACACTGGAACTTATGCTGCCCAGCGCCACCTCACCTTGTAGGTTCCACTCACCACACTTTGGTGCCGTGCTCATTGTCTGCCCCAGATTTTGGATCCACTGAGCCCCACAGTGGCATGGGCCATAGTGGCTGCCTCTCTAGAGAGTGCAGACAGAAAACTTTGGTGAAATCTCCTCTGGTGTGCATAAGGCACAAGACATGGGAGCATGGCTGCTGACACCTACATTTAAAGGAACAGGGCTGCATGGCAGAGGTGTAGGTTTAGGGCCTTTGCAAAAAGAGTACTGTTGGGCCCAGGCACAGAGCCACTGTGGGGCCATCCTGCTGAATCGAGAGGGTGAAGTTGCCATTCCAATAGGTCTGGACTGCGGAGCATTGAGCCAAAGACAACTACTCTTGATACTTAAGGTTTAATGTTGTTTGCTCAGTTAGGTTTTCGAATTACCTGGGACCTGTCACTCCTTTATTTTTTCCTATTTCTCCATTTTGCAATGAGGATGTAAATCCTGTGCTCGTCCCAGTATTTTATTTTAGAGGCACATAATTTGATTGGGTTCACGGGTTCACAGGTAAAGAGGAATCTTGCCTCAGAATAGAAAATATTTTGCGTCTTACCTATATTTGATTTAGGTAATATTTAGATGAGATTTTGGAGTTAAGACTTTTGAGTTGATGCTGGAACAAGTTAAGAATTTAGGGGGCTATTGGGATGGAATGACTATATTTTGCATGTAGAAGGACATAAATTTTGAAGGACTAGAAGAAGAATGCAATAGACTGAATATTTGTGTCCCCCTATCCAATATTCATGTGTTGAAATTCTTTCACCCTACCACCATGTGAGGATACAGTAGGAAGAAAGTGGTCTAGAAGCCAGAAAGCATGCCTTTATCAGACACTGGATCTTTCTACAACTTGAGCTTGGAATTCCCAGCCTCCAGAATTGAGAAATAAATTTCTCTAGTTTATAAAATACCCAATCTATGCTATTTTTGATGTAGCAGTCAGAACAAACTAAGACATAATCCTGCCATTATGGATTAGGTTCTGCCATTAGGTTCTGTCACTCTGTACCTGCTAAATAAAGCATCCTCTTAGAGGCTTAAGCAGGGCCCTTAAATTCTTGTATATTAAGTTTTTCCTTTTGTTTACTCAGTGCTGAAGATAATGCTTTTTACCTGTAGAGATTAGACCCTGGATTATGTCAATTTTTATTCTTTTTGCTTTCAAACATGGGCATACCCAGTTTTCTCAAGTGAATCTCTGAAATACTGCTATTTTCTATTTTCCTGAATAAGCCCCACTGGGGAGCCATTGAAGGGATTTAAGGAAGATACTGGCATTATTTGGAATAATCACATTGGTTGCGTTGTAGAGAAGAGCTTGAAAGAACAGTGGAAATGTGGCTGTTAATAGGGGTGGAGACTATTTTAATAAATCAGAAGAGAGATTGGCTAGGATGACTTTGATGGAAATGGTATCAATTAAATAGAGCCAAGATATTAGATATAATATTGGCAATATTTGGTGATAAATCAAATATAAAAAATTAGCAAGAGGAGAGAAAGATTGACAAATGACAGTACTAAGTGAGATTCCACTTAGTGAGGTGAATATCACTGGAATTGATGAGATTTGGTTTGGAAGTAAGATCACAAACTTATGGTTGAAATCATAGAATGTAAGTTGCCTGTGAGTCATCCAAGAGAAGATATTCAATAATTAGTTGAGTCTAGTGTTAATAAGAAGTTCTGGGCTAGGGATAAACATTTATGTAATATGTGTTTTATAGGTAGATGTTGATGTCTTGATAATAGTAAATAGAATAAAAAGAAGTTCTAGGACCTAAACTTGAGGAACATAAGCATTTAATAACCTGATAAACAAGGTCAAGACTTAAAATGAGGAAGAGGAGTATTTACTATTTAAAGAGAAAAATCAATATGGTTGTATCAGAAAAACGGGAAAGAAAATGCTTAGGAAGAAGTAAGTAATCAACACTGTCAATGACTTATAAGGTAGATTTAAACAAGAAGCTTAGTTTGAGTTAAAATAAAGTAATAAATCAGGAAAAGGGAGACTTAATAATTGTAAAGAGAAGCCTGTTCCTGAGAAGGTCATGAGTAATAGACACTTAAAAAATTTTTTTCATATACCCAATATTTTTCCAAGCATGGGAAACATAATTATTCGTAGTATGTTTCTTACCATATCTGATAGTCTTTCCATCTTTGGCTTGCCTGTGTCATCCTTCTAGAGATAAACTGACAAAATCTACAGGGGTCTAGTGCCTTCTAAGACGCACATACAATATAAGTTCCAATGATGGTATAGATAAGTGCATTTCACAATTTACATTTCATAAAGAAAGTCAAAAATAAACACTTCCTTACTCAAGCCATAAGATGCCCAAAAGACAATCAGGTTCTCCTAGCCAATGGAATTTTTAATATTGACAAATCTCTGCCCCTTAGAAGGAACAAGGCTGGTTATTATCATAAAATCTTAACAGCCCATTCACTTCAACCCATAATTTCCTATTCCTCAGCCCTACCTTAAAAAATGGAGTTGAAACAATTCTCAGTGACTGTAAACATTATGAAAATACATCACTACTGAGCATATTGTCATTGCAATTTTGTCCACAATTACCACCTTATTGAAAATCTGTGATGTAGTGCTATGTGGTCTGAAGCCTGGCAATAACACAGGAACAATATTCATTGATTTTTAAAGGCTTTCAATACCTGGAACACTGTCTATTAATAGCAAAAATTGACTGTTCAGGCAAATGAACCAGCAATTTAGCAATGGCTTTCCTAATTTCTATCTAACACACATTACTTAGAGGATTGAAAGAACTTTAAAGTCTCACATGTTGGTTTTTGCTTTGTTGCTTGTACTTTTGGTGTTATATCCAAAAAATTATTGCCAAGACCAAAGTCAAGGAGTTTCTTCTATGTTTTCTTCTAGGAGTTTTATAGTATCAGGTCCTATGTGTAAGTTTCTAATCAATTTTGAGTTAATTTTTGTGATTCATACAAGATAAAGGTTCAAGATTATTTTTTTGCAGGAAGTTGCACAGATGAGCCAACACCATTTGTTGAAAATTGAGTACTCTTGACTTCCTTGTTAAATGTTACTTGACTGCAGTACATGTAGGGGTATTTCTGGGCTCTCAATTCTGTTTCATTTGTTTGTCTAATTTTATACTAGTATTGTTTTCATTTTTCTTTGTGTTTTAATTACTATAGTTTTGTAATATAGTTGAAAATCAGAGAGTGTGATACCTCTAGTTTTCTTCTTATTATTGCTTTTGGCTATTTGAGGTCTTGTATGGTTCCATACAAATATTAGGATTATTTTTTCTATTTCTGTAAAAAATTCAGATAGGGATTACATTGAATCTATAGATGGCTTGGGTAGTGGGGACATTTTAATAATGTTAATTCTTAACCATGAGAATGTTCATGTTTATGTTAATCCATGAACATGGGATATCTTTCAATTTGTCTTCAATTTTTTTTATCACCTCATGTAATTTTCATTGAACAGATCTTTCAACCCCTTGGTTAAATATGTATTTTACTATTTTTGACGCTATTGTGAATAAGATAGTTTTCTTAATTTTCTCAGGGATATTTTGTTGTTCGTATATAGAAATGCCATTCATTACTATATGTTGATTTTATGTTCTGCAACTTCTATGAGAATAGAAATAATTAGTTAACAAAAGACAACTTTTCTCTTGGCTCTTCAAGCACTTTTATTTCATTTTTTAATCCTCACCATTATTATGCTAGTACGTGATAACATGTATGTGCATACATGTGTGCATGCTGACCAAGATGAGCTAAACATTTGCCTTGACTAAACTTTAGACAGGCTCCTTTCTGACTTAGGCAATGACCTCCTTTTTCTTAGAGAATTGGACTTAGAAAATTTTCAATTCCTTTTCTGCCCCTTTGAGATGTAAATCTTTTTGAAAAGTTCTTGCCAGTTTTATAACCCATGGTTGTCTTTCTCAAGGACACTTTGAAATGTAATTACCAAGGAAGCTAGCACCTCAAGGCTCTGTGATTGGTAGGAGCCTCACTTTTGTGGGCCCCTTGCTCCAAGTTGTAAAACTGCCTCCTGTCAAGAAGAGGCAGCTTAAGTTTCCCTTGGGTTAGGCCATTTAGAAAACACAGATGACCTAGATCCCTCCTGTACTGGCTCTTAAAAACGCTCATGAACTTTGTCTCAGTGGAGTGAAGCTCAAACTGTGTCTGACTTTTCTCACCTGTTGTAATAGCCTTGAACTGAAGCCTTTCTTGCCTGTTTAACTGTATCTGGAAATATTTTTTTCTTTGACAGTGTTAGGAGTTGAACAAGGATTATTTCTACATGTATTTTTCTAAATCTTATAGTCTATAGAAGGCTTTAGACCTTAGATATTTGCATATATACAATTTTGTGACAGAAATTGAAGAATAATACAGTAACTTTTTTCCTATTTTATTTCAAAATATACGCTGAAACTTGCACCTTAGTGTAAGCTTATGCTATAAATGTTTTAGTAATTTCTATTCAAGCAAAGGTGACAACTTATGAAACATCAATTTAAAAGTAAAATGTTTTTCCACTTTCTTTACCCTAAATGAATCCACAGGTCTTTATCCCCATGTGAACACATGTTCAAACCTTTCATTTATACTCTCATCAGAGAATTTCATTATACAGGTAAAACTAAGTACCAACTTAAAGAAGTGCACTGTTTGGGAGTATTTCATTTTCATATAATTTCTGTGTTTTGGATAATAATTGTTTTGATTTAAAAGACTATCTACCAAACTGTTAGGTACTTGTAACTTGACATCTATGGAGAATGAGCATAAGTAAGAATTAAGGTTTTCAATAGATTACTCTCCAGTCTTTAATTAGCTTAAATATTATTACAACCTGAAAGCAAACTTTCCCCATATATCATGAACCATAAGTGATTACCTTATAGATGCTACCCTATTAAACAGTTACAAATTAACTTGATAACTAAATTATGGAAGAGAACATTTTAAGAATCTTCATGAGAAATGAGGTAAAAGAGGTACCAAGCATGTAATAGCAACTGTTTTTTCCTTTATTTCTAAAACAGGTGGACCTCTAAAGCCAATTTTTCAAAACATTGAGTGGAGAATATTTTATAAGTCATGTAGATAAAACCTAGCTCCATTTTTTTCCAAACTTTCTTTAGCCCAGCAAACATTCCTCTACTATTCTCCCATATCTTCCCACCACTGAAACAAGGAAGAACTGGATGCCTTTGTTTTAGCAGTTAACAAAATTGCATTGGAGCTTCCTCTTCTCTTACCTGGTTATATTATAGTCTAGTTTAACAAAGAAAGAAAATACATAAAAGTGAGAGGGTACTCATATCCCTTTATTATAAGATATGGTACTATACACAGAAATATTCTATTCTGGTAAAGAGCAAAATTGCCTCATCATATTTAAGATAACATGATAATAGACTCCATTTAAGTGATTTTTCTTCACTATATTGAAATTTCAAAGAATATAGAAATTCAAATATTCTATGGAGTATCATAGTAATGGTATTATTTTAGCTCAGAAGCACTTTAAAAATGAATTGTTTCTTTTCCATCTTTTCATTATCAAAAATACTTATTCTAATGATATTCAAAGAACTTTTGAAATGTTTTTGAAACTAAGCTTATCCATTTCTTTGCTCATAAATTTTATTTTGCAGTCATTTTTAAGTGTTGATGGTATTGAAAAGGGTTAGCTAGCTAGCTTAAGACAGAAAGGGAGAGGGTCCAGAGAGGATGGAGGCATCTTGGCCTGAGCAATTAAAACAGACATAAACCAAAGACAGAGATATCTCTGGCCTGAGAAGCTGGGGCAATAAATCTCTGGCCAAGAGAATAAAGGAAAAAAAAAAAGAGGCCACTTTACTCTTTTGAACAGAGAAGCCAGCAGTTTCAGTTTCAAGGCTTGGCAGGATACGGTTGCTAGGTACCATAAGAAAGATCAAAAGTAACTCCAATTTGAACAAATAAGATGAATATATAAAGGACAAAGAAAAGACACAGAATAAGGGGGCACCACATGGGCTTTGGCCTTAGCAGAGTGACCAATGAGGAAAGCATGGGGGTCCTAAGTTCAGGAAGAGTCCAATTAGAAAGGGTCATGTTCAGACAAAGAACTACAGCCTATCTAATGCTTCAAGA
Source organism: Myotis brandtii (assembly GCF_000412655.1). Classification (NCBI taxonomy): domain Eukaryota; kingdom Metazoa; phylum Chordata; class Mammalia; order Chiroptera; family Vespertilionidae; genus Myotis; species Myotis brandtii. The sequence continues at coordinate 1,476,841 of NW_005354999.1, forward strand.
CAAAGAAAGCAGTGGCCACCCTTCTTAGGGGACTCCTATGTCCCCTGTGTGCCAGGAGGGACAGAGTCTTAGGATTTAGGAATTTAGGATTATAGTTTTAGAGATAGTATCTGCTTGCATTAAAGTTTCTGTACTTCTCACCTACCACCTTTTGTCCATGGCTTCATTCTTCGAATCCATATGGACAAGAACCTGGGAAAGGAATCACCCTTGCATCCTGCTCAATAAAACAACCTGAATCAGTATCTTGTATTTTCTCCAAGAGCACTTTTGGTTAAATATATTATCAAACAATCAAGAATATTTCTGTAAAAATGTACTTGATAATAATTAAAAGCTACTAATATCGTTAATATTTTTTCTTTATAAAGTGATAAAAATGATAAAACAGGAAAGAAGTGAAATGTACATTAGGTCCAAAAAAAGCTAACTATTTTATACTTCCTAACACCCTCAACATGTATGATATTATTGGAAGAAAATGAATTCTGTATTTTATGTAGGGAAAATTACTATTAAATAAATATTACACAGATTAATTTAACATAATACTAGTTTCCTTGATTAAATGTTCACAGACAACACAATAGTTTAAATAATTAGTGTCCAGGCCTAAAAGTTTTATAGCTACAATTTTTAATGTTATCATTTGGTAAAACATAAAGTATGAAACATATAGCAAATAAAAATGGCTATATTTTTGTGAAAAATATTCTTAATATTAAGGTTTAATAAAAATAACCAGGAAATTTAAAGCCTCAGAAGGAATTATAATTCTAAGACATGGGCATTCTTTAATTACTTTTATTACTAAGGTTGTAGTGACTATTTGTTTCCATAAAGTGCCCTAATGCTCAACAAGCATGAGATACCTTAAGAAAAAGCAAGAGGGAATTAATTGATATAGAAGGGTTGGTATTTGGCTATAGACAGGGATATTCAAGAGATGGGGAACTAAATGAAGAAGGAGAAAGAGTGGAATAACTGACAGAGGAGAAGCAGAGATAGAATAAATGCTAGTGAGAGACTGTGGTCTACAGGAATAAATTTAAATAGATATTTTAGTGAAATCCTGATGATTTTAGTCTGAAGATATATTTAGACATGATTATCTATAGTTCTGAAAATAATTGAGCAATTTATTAAATGCAAATTTTGGAAATGTTTAGTATCTTATACTAATCCATGACCCTAAAATTAAGGAATTATGCATGCTTTATTAAAAATGAAAAATTTTAGGCTATTAAAAATAATTGACATAAAATGTTTTTATTTCACACATAAAAAATTCATTTGAAATAAGAGATAATTTAAGTGGACAATTTAAAAGTTTTTAATATAATAGGTACCATTTTATTTCCCTTTTCATATTAAATTATATTTTTAAAACTCCATGTAAAATTTATTATAAGTTTATAGAACCAGAGTAATCTCCATTATTATCGAGTTTAGTGACTGATTTTATGTAAAATTTTAAAGATAGCAAATGACTCACTAAGTTAAAACAGTGTAGATGTAGGACTAAAATCAAGGTATCTTTCTTATACTTTAAAGATTGGTCGTTTTCCAGTGTCTCATAACATCGGGTCCCAAGCCCAAGAGATGTTTTAGGCCTGGAGGCAAATTATGGTCAATCAAACCAAAACTAAAAGAGCACTTTAGTTTCACTGTAGCACAGCTCCTCCTCCTTTAAGTTGAAATTATTGAAAGTCTTCTAACTGGCCTCCTTGCTTCTATTCATGCTCCAACCCACACTTGACAAATTTTTATTTATTTATTTATTTATTTATTTATTTATTTATTTAATTTATCTATCTATATTTTGTTTTTATTGTTAATCCTCACCCAAAGATATTTTTCTCTGTATTTTTAGAGAGAGTAGTAGGGAGATTGGGAAATGCGGGGAGCGGGGAGGGAGAGAGAAAGAGAGAGAGAGACATTGATGTTGCCTCCTGCACAAGCCCTGACCAGGGCCCAGGCCAGGGAGGAGCCTGCAGCTAAGGTACGTGCCCTTGCCTGGAATTGAACCCGGAACCCTTTGGTCCACAGGCTGATGCTCTATCTACTGAGCCAAAGCTGCTAGGACCAAATTTTATTTTATTTTTTTCAAAATATAAATCAGTTCATTCTTGCCACCTGCTTGTAATTCTATAATGTTCTTATCACATTGAGAATAAAATCCAAACTTTTTATATGGCCTACAAGGTGAGATATAATCTCTTCCCGCCTAAAGCCATGTCTTCATCTGCCCCCAGTGCAGCAGCGGAGGATACGTGTGTTCTGAGGTCCTTCAATGTATTAATCATTCAGTACTCACAATGGTGATTTGAGGCAGGTGTGCTTAGTTCCAGTTGACATATTAAAGAATTGAGCTCAGAGGGACCTACGGTCATGCAACAGTGGTGCCAAGATTTAACAGAGACCTTCTCATTCCAAGCTCTGTGCACAATTTTATGATGTGTTTTAAGTATTTTCCTGGCTTTTATTTCTGCAGCCAAACTAGCTTTTCTTAGGTCTCTTCAGTATTCACAATATTGCTTGTATTCAATATCTGAGTCTTTTGAATACCTTTATTTCTCACCTATAATGCTATTCTTCCAGGTTTTTGCATGGCTTGGTTTCACACATTTTTCTCAAGAAAATTCAATATCATTTTATTTATCATCTCACTATTCTGTGTCTCTCACCACCCCATGTACAACTGCTAAGCTAGGTCCTGATCATTTACTAATTCTTTACCTAATTTTACTAATTCTTTACCTTTTTTTCTCTCTTAGCACTTAATATTTCCTAAAATTATGTTGTTTCCTCATTTATACACATAAGCTCTATATCTCTGACTGGAATGTATTCTAAGAATGACAGGGTTTAGAAATATTTTTTTCCTATTCACTATTCTAATTCCTCTGCCTAAAACTGTGAGAATAGATAACCAATAAATATTTCTTGTACTAATTAATTTTCTTATATTCAGAAAAACCTCTGGAAAAAATTTTCTTTAGAAATTTACATAAGAATAATGTTGGATTATTATTTTGGGCTACTATATGTGTTTTATTATATTTACCCTTTCACCCTTCCATTCAGCTAATTATTTATTGAATTATAAAACAATTTAATTTACTCTCTAGATTTTATCAAAATAAGTTATAGGTCTCTTTAGGCTATGCTGTTTTCTTAATTCATTCATAGATGCTCTACAAAAAAACAAAACAAAAAAAAACAAAACAGTATGGAGACAAAGGGTGGCTCTGCTATTAATACAAGGTTGCTTTGCTTAGTTTGATAATCTTTTAGGAGAGATTGCATATGCATCCATTAAAGAATTTGCATAGGTATAATAACTGTTAAAATAATGCAATTACAACTTTTTATTATAGATAGGGATATGAATATGCAAAGAAAGAAAAACATGAAACTAATAGTGTTCTTTTTAGTATTCTGAATCTTAAATCTAGAAACCCAATAAATCAAATAAAATTTTTTATTATATCAATTTCATAACAGATTATCCTAGAGCTTTGGGACTACAGAAGAGAAAACAAAATCTCCAAGGAGCTATCTGTATTTGAAAATGTCATGCTTGAGTTAAAATTGGGTCTCAGGACCATGGCTTAAAATGCTTCTCATTTCAGTATATTCATGGGTTCAGTATCTATATACCAACACACAAAGGATGGATAATAAGTAAACTTCATTTGAGACTCTATAATAAGAC
>NW_005354999.1:1481392-1487029 GCF_000412655.1 Myotis brandtii
CAGCTCTGAGACCTCAGCTGCTGAAAGCAGGTATCTGGTTTGTTTGGGTTCTATAATCGAAACACTGTTCCAACTCCAGCTCTGAGGCCCGGCTGACTGAAAGCAGGTTTCTGGGGTTTTGTTTAGCTTCTATATTTGCAACATTGTTTCTTAGACTGCAGCTCAGAGCCCAGCAGCGGCAGGGAACCTTGACTTCCTCCATCACTGAAGCAAGCAAGCCTCCTGTTCGCTTCAAGCTGCCTGGCTGCCGGCCGCCTTCTTGGTTGGCAGTTAATTTGCATATCTCGCTGATTAGCCAATAGGAAGGGTAGCGAAGTTATGGTTAATTACCATGTTTCTCTATTATTATATAGGATATATATATAGTAATCTTATTGCTATCACTGTGGCTTTGTGAAGTGGACATTGAGTTTGGAAAATGACAATATGCTATGGTATTTCATGCTCAAAAGCAGACTTCATAAGAGCAAAGGCAGAAGAAGAAAAAATGTAGTTCCTGAAAAGCATATACCTTTATAGAAATACATAAATGTGAGGGTAGAAACTTGCTCATAACCAAGAGAGAATAAGGCTGAAATGACATCAATAAGAAAATGTACTATATGCTTTAATATTGGTAGAAAAAGATGGTTTTTAATAGGACACAAAATTTCATGGAGGTCCTTCAAATAGCCAGCTCCATTGAGGGACTGCTTAATATACAATGTCTGAGCAATTCTTGAATTATTTTGACCACAAATTCTTCTCTCAGAAATCAAAATAAATTAGGGCAGCTTCTCCATATTTAATTCTGACATAAAAAAGAAAAAATATATAGTCAGTGCAATGGAAGTGATAACCCCTTCGAAGGATGCAATATGTAAAAAAAAAATCATAGACATATTTAAAAAAATACAAAAATAATGAATATTCCAAAAATTTTAGAGAAAAGACTGATGCTAAACTTCTCTCAAAGTGGGTCTTATGTACACTACTTCTGTGTAATGCTTATAGAGAAGGGATCCATGAAAAATAATTTCAAAAACATAAAAATAGTGTGTTCCTCAATACCATAGAAGTCCATTGTATTGTAATGTGGAATTTGGGGTGCAGATTCTCCTTGTGGGTTCTTGCCTCACAAAGTTTGAAGAATAAAATTCTCGGACTAAAAGGACTTGTTAGAAAAAGTGTGGAAATTTATTGAAAGCAAATACAAACTCCCACCTAGGGGGTAACCAACTAAGCCCCTTTTTCTAAGGTTTTTAAAGGCTGGAAGTTCTTTATCTATCTGTGCTCCTTATAATTGGACCCCTTCCCCATTTTATAACCCTGTGTTTTCCGTAGGGGGTAACCAACTAAGCCCCCTTTTCTAAGGTTTTTAAAGGCTGGAAGTTCTTTATCTATTCATGCTCCTTCTAGTTGGACCCCTTCCCCATTTTATAACCCTGTGTTTTCCTAATTGGTCACTCTTTTGCAAAGTATCAGTTTTAAAGTCCAAAGCCCACCTGATGCCTCCCTCTCCCTCTCCCCCTATCTTGTGACTTCTCTATCCTCTGTGAAAGTAAGATTAACATTGGAGCCATCACATATGCATTCCTCCTCCATGGACCCCCTTTCCCGAAAACTGCCTGTCCTGTCTCTAAAATTCCTTTCGGTTAGTTAATAAAAGGTCATTGGAATATCTATTGCTGCATGACAAGACACTCTAAAATTCAATGCTTAAAACTATGACAAATTGATTTTGTTTGTGAATTTGCAATGCAGGAAAGGTTTCATAGGAACAGCCTACTGGGCATCATCAGGGTCTGGGCCAAGGTTGAAGGCTAGAATTACTTTTACTCTCATTTGATTATAAGCCCTGCAGTTCATCTGGTTGTCAGCTGCAACCTCAGTTGGAGCTGTTGCTGGAACACCAACACATGGACTTCCCATGTGGCTGCTTGGCTCCTGTAGTTCACAGTGGCTGTCTTTCAGGAAGACCATCCTAATAGAAAGAGAGAGCCAGTGGAAGTAACATGGCCTTTTATGACCTAGCAGACATCAGGCAGTATCACTTCCCCCTCATACTATTGATTAGATTTGAGTTGCTTAGGCCAGTTCATATTTAAGGGAGGAGAATTAGACATCCTATATTGATGAGGTTATCAAATAATATGCACATCTGTTTTAAAGTCAACACAGATGCTTTGAAATTTTTAAGACAATGAAATCAGTTTAACCCACCATTGCCTCATTTTTTTTGGCTCAAGGTACTTTTGTTCAGAGGAAACTAATATGTTGTGAAGAGACCCTTGTTAACAATGAAACACACAGAGAAAATGCTCTTGAAGAAGATCTTCCTGCAAACACATCATTTTACTCTGAATTTACTAAAGCAGTAGTAGTTGAATGAATGAATTGGCCTACAGTGTATTTCTCAGAAAAGCCTAGTTATACAAAAGTCTAAAAGTATACTCACTTATTGCCCATCCTATCAACAAATAACATTACCTTTTCTTTTTACCCTTCTTCAATTTAGTGCCCTTTAATGTTTTTGTCATTAGTAAATCTTTAATATGGTTGAGCAAAATGAACTCAGATACGTATACAACTAGCAATGTGATCTTTAAATAGAAAATAAGACTTCTTGGGCAGAACTTACAAGCAGAGAAGTTTTAAATCATTCATGGTTCTTCCATTCTCTCATTATTCCATAAATAGATATGTTTAGGCAAGATAAAGCTGAATTGGATATACTATGCAAAGGATGATAGAAGACAGACACTTCCCTGGTAGTATTTCACATCTTTATATGAAAAGGCACATATAGTTGACTATGTTACACGTTACTAAGTATTTAAAAACATAGGACATAGCACAGGATATTTACCCATGAAGCATGTGTTAACTCTCCCAGACAGAGGTTGCTTACTTCTTTTCACTCCCCTAATATTTTAAATAATTTCCTATATCTTCAGGGAATTTTTCCTTATTTATTCTTATCCCTAACTTTATCTTCACATCTATACTATCTTTTTTTAAAAGATAATTTTAAAACTGTAATATTAATTGAAAACAAAGTATCTGGAACATACATTTTCTGCTTACCATTAAATCCCTTTGCTAAGAAAGCAATGCATATTTTGCATACTATGTTAGATTCACTGCAGTCATAAATTTTATTTCACTACTCCATTGAAACACTTTTTCCCATGTTACCAAAAAATGTCCTACTTGGGAAATGCAGTTGCTACCTTCAAGCTTTCTATCATGTCTTTTTAACATGGTTGACCACACTTTCTTTTCTTCTGCTTTCTATTAATGTTTAGCTATTGCCATTCTCCCAATGTGAACATATACTCTATCCAAAATCTGTGCCATTTTTGAAATTTCATCTTTTAGGGAATTAGGGTTTCATGCTCCTAATTTTTTGGAAAATAGCTCCTAAAAAATTGGAGTCTGTCTTGATACCTCCTTTGTCTCATCTATCACTTTCTCTCAGTCACAAAGTATGGTCAGCTATTTATCCATACTAACTCTTCATTGTGTGAAAAACAAGCTATTATTGTATTGTCTCTTTTTTGTCCTTGGAGGATAATTTACAATCTTAAATGAGCAAATCAAAATCAATTCCTTTCCTAGATTCACTAAACTCACTCTTTTGTGAAAACACCACGTATGCACATGCCACAATCTCTTTGCTTTAGCTCTAGAATGTCTTTTGCCTTAGATATTCATTTAGCTTACTCCCTCAGTTCATTCAGATTTATGGTCAACTGTCAGATCCTTGAAGAGGTCTCCCCTAGTCAACACATCCCTCCTCACCCTTGCCTTATTTTTCTCCACATCACTTATTGCTACCTGCTGTTACTAAACAAATGTGTATGCATTTACAGTCAAGTGTCAGATCCTTGAAGAGGTCTCCCCTCACCCTTGCCTTATTTTTCTCCACATGACTTATTGCTACCTGCTGTTACTAAACAAATGTGTATGTATTTCATTGTTTATTTTACTCTCTAACATGAGAATGTAAGCTCTATGAGGGCAAAAACTTTTTCAGTTATTTTTGGTGCTACATTCTGAATAGTTACTAGCACATGGTAGGCACTCTGTGAATAGTTTTAAATAAAACAAATGAATAATAGACAAGAGGGTAGACTTAGTTATGGGGAAATTGGTGTGACATAACTTATTAATAAAGCAAACTAGGTAAAGTCTTCACCAAACTAAATGGGACTTTAAAGAAATGCAATCTTAAGAAATCCCCCCACACCAAGAAGTAACCAAATATTTAGTTCCCCTGTATATCGTTGGGGAGACCATGTGGAGTAACAGGTCTTAAAAGGGTGAGGGAGGGAAAATAATTTATCCCAAAGCTTCTTGCCCAAACCTGTCTTCCATTGGCCGGTGTTCCTGTTGGCCATGAATGCACCTATACTTCCATGTTGTGCATCAAACCTCTGCGGGCTGTCACTGGAGAAGCCAGGTCCTCCGTAGCTTCCCACTGGCTGGTGCACCGCTACAGTGAACTCGCCTTAAGGGTAAGTGGCACATCTAAGGGGCTTCTTAGTCTGTAACAAGAATGGCAGCAGCAGCAGCAGAGACCTGGCTGCTTGGTCACTTTGAGTGGGTTTAGAAATTATAACACAAAATATTCCGTTTCTTATTAGGTCCCATTTGAAATACTGTAATTTTTTCTCAGGCAATTTCTTCTCATGCTCAGTTACAAACCAGAGCAACAACTGAAAAGATGGTCTAAACACGTGAGCTAGTGATCTGACATCCTCCAAATGCTAAACAGATTTTCATTTTCATTCTCATAACGGTGGTATGGGAGTGGAGGTTTCTTGACAGGTCAAACATATACAGTAGTTTAGATCTCTGAGATAATTTGGCTCTGAAAAGTATTTAAGTTATGTTAGTTGACTAATTGCATAGCCTTAGTCATTAAAGCCCATTTTGTGGATTCCCCTTAAGGAATTATTTTTGCCTACTGAGGGAATATTCTCTTTTTCTAACCGAAGAGAGGCTCTTGACAAAAGAGGCAAAACAAAGTAAACTGCTAAATATTTTGGAAAGCTTTAGGCAAGTGTAATTACAATTATTTGTTTGAAACAGAGGGGTTGTTCATTACCTCTAATTACAGACATAAGTGGTGAGCATTTAGAAGGCAGCCACCATACACCCAAACCAACGTATTTATTATCACTTGTTTAATTGTTGATTCCAATAATATGTAAGCCCCATTAAAACAGAGAATGTGTCTATTTTACTTGCCTGTTACAAAGTAGGAATCTAAAAGTATTTCTTGTGGTTAGAATAACTAGGCACCTAGGGGTGGCCCAAGTAAACACCTCTCTCCTGCTCATTGTACCAATCTAAGTCATTTTGTCTAGCCTCAATTTTGTATTCTGATCCATTGTGCAAATGCATATTCTCTTATATATTTGTGTTTGCTCTCTCTTTCTCTCTTGCTCTCTATATACACACACACACATGCACATACATGCATATACATGCATATATACATATATATGTATTCTCTACAATATCTACACTAATAAAAGAGAAACATGGTAATTGGCGTACGACCGCTACCCTTCCCATTGGCTAATCAGGGAGATATGTAAATTAACTGACAGCCAAGATGGCGGCTGGCAGCCAGGCAGCTTAAAGCGA
>NW_005354999.1:1488076-1505351 GCF_000412655.1 Myotis brandtii
GGCCCTGCTCTGTGCGTGACAGGGGGTGGCGCCGCAACCTCCCCATCGACCCTGCCTTGAGTGTGACAGGGGGCGGTGCCCCAACCCCCCAATCGGCCCTACCCTGAGCGTGACTAGGGGTGGCATCGCAACCTCCCGATACGCCCTGCTTTGTGCATGACAGGGGGCGGCGCCCCAACTCCCCAATCGGCCCTGCTCTGAGCCCGCCCAGGGGCTGCACCTAGGGATTGGGCCTGCCCTCTGCCACCCGGGAGCAGGCCTAAGCCAGCAGGTCGTTATCTCCCGAGGGGTCCCAGACTGCGAGAGGGCACAGGCCGGGCTGAGGGACCCCCCCTTCCCCCCCAGTGCACAAATTTTTGTGCACCGGGCCCCTAGTATATTAATATATGTCATATATATTCCTTGGATTCCACACATTAGAATAAACAGTTTTAAAAATTTAATACCTGCATTGTGGGGTCATTCATATTGAGATTTCTCTTATCACCCAAATAGTCTTCTTTTAATTAACCCATTTCAATCTTGGATAATAATTTTTCAATCTTAACACTTTACATTGTTTAAAGACAAACTAATGCCCTAACGGGTTTGGCTCAGTGGATAGAGCATCGGCCTACGGACTGAAGGGTCCCAGGTTCGATTCCGGTCAAGGACATGTACCTTGGTTGCAGGCACATCCCCAGTAGGGGGTGTGCCAGAGGCAGCTGACCAATGTTTCTCTCTCATCATTGTTTCTAACTCTCTATCCCTCTCCCTTCCTCTCTGTAAAAAATCAACAAAATATATTTTTTTAAAAAGACAAACTAATGCCTAGATGAAAAATTGCTGGTGGCACAATAGGAGTCACATTAATACTAAAAATTGACTGTACTAACCTAGATCTTAAGAAATTTAAGAAGATTAAGCAGGGCCTTTCATTTCTCTTTTCATTGCTGTGTACATAAGTACTGACTCAAAAAATTGCCCCTGGAAATGCTTGGGCTCTAGATTCTGACCGACCTGGATTTGAAATGTGATCCACCATTTTCCTTTGATGAAACTAACACATCTTGGACTTTGTTTCCTTGTGCAATAAACGGGTATTTATTGTGCCATATTCTGAGGGATATTGAGGGATCAGATAGAACAGATCACATCTACATAGAACAAATGCATGTTACATCTATTGTCTGTGAAATCTCCAAATGGAAGTGGTCCAGAACCATTACACTACATGTAATCTATACTGGAATTTAATCACTTCTTTTGCCATTTTTCTTTGTAAAATCCTAAGCTATTTCCTTCTCTTACTTTACCTTCCCTCTTTTGCAGAAGAAAATTAGGGTTATTTTTCATCTCCATGTCTGGAAAAGTTAGTCTATATATAAGAATATGTTGAATGAGATTATCCTGGTTGTCTAAAAATTTTGTCAGAAATTCCAGAGGTGCAGAAAGGTAAATGAGTGCTACATCCCCTAAGTAGTATAAGATGAAATATTTTAAAACTGGTTTGTGACCCTTGGCTTATTACCAACTCAGAACATAAATGAGATTAGTTTGAAAGTTGTATCGATTGTAGAGCATGAATTTATTTCAGGGGAATTTCCTGTTTATAGTGTTTTGTAGATGAACCTACATCACTTTCAGCTGTGTGAGGAAAAGTCCAAGATAAACATTTGTGGACTCTGGCTGGTGTGTTTTGGAGATGGACTCGTTCAGGGAATGCTATCTGACTCAGGGAAATGGCTAGTTCGCTGTCTGCTTTGTGACTGAAGATCAACAAAGGATGCTTAAGGATTCAGGGAACGCAACATAGACCCTGCAAAATGCAGTCAACTATGAGATATTTTGAAAGGGACCCCACATTAGAGGGCCTTGTTTCCAGAGGCAAGGTGATACCAGCAGAATAACGTTGACCTGTATATTCAGATGCAGGAACTAACTGAGGTAAAGGTTGTAAGCATCAGTTATGAGCATGTTCTGTACAGACTAAGGGTCAGTTCTAGGTGACTATAGGACATTTAGAGGAGAAAGGGATCACGTGCCTTTATACCCACAGGCTTCCCAGGGTGAAGTAAGACAGACCAAACTAGGGAAGGAGGTTATACTAAACTGAGTGTGGAGTTTTTCTTTTACACAGGACTGAATGTTCTAATCCATAAACATACATTTATTTCTGCAGAGTGAGTGAAAATGTGAAAGTTAATGAGGAAGTGGTCCATAGAAGTGGGTAAAGATATTTCTCCTTTTGTATCCTAACATATACAATTTGTTTAATAAATATTTCCATAAACAGGTGCCTGGTAACATTGATTGGAGTGAATAGATTCAGTTTTGAGCTCTCTTTCTTTTGGAAATTGACTAAATCATTCTTCAGGTGAGCCAGGAATCTATGAGCATGAGGTTGAGAAGATATAGAATATAAATTATCCTGTGTGGTAGACACATTTTGCCTCACTGTTTTTTCAGCTTAGTGATATAATTTATAACTCTCCCTTAAAACTCTAAACAAAGTAAATCTAATTTGGAAATGAACTAATAATCTAAATTGGAGGTATGGGATAGAAAAGGGAGTAATTTTAAATAATGGGAGATGTCCATTGTACAATTTTACTTTTCAGAATTTGAGAATTAGTAATATAATTATTCAATTAAAATAACTATTGCAGAAAATTAATAAAATTTTGCATTTTGTTGGGTTTAAAGGAATTTATCTAGGTATTGTACCATTCTGTTACCAAAAAAGGTAGCTTTTAAGTGTTTAAAATTTATGAAAATGTACATTGCTATATAGGTGTCTGTATGAGTAATTGAGCAATTCTTTATCCATGGTATAATCCTAGGGAGCCTCTTTAATCACTTTGCTATTTTAGCTCTTATGCAAACAATGTTGTTCTAACCTGCACTTTTAATTTCCTCTTTTTTCATTCACATCTATTAAATGGTCTAATTTAAATTCATAGTTTTCATTAAGAAGGTGTAAGCGGTGATACAGAAAAGATACTCTTGGGGACTTTTACTCCCCATGCCTGTTTTTGTCTCCTATGAATTTCATTTGTTACTAAGTCTTGGGTAGAAGTTTCTTCTTAGCAATATATGGGGTGGGCAAGAGGAGGTTTACAGTTATAATACAAATAAGTAATACAATAAATAATAAAATAAGAATAAACTCCGTTTCACATACTCACAACTATAAACCTACTTTTGCTCACTCTTGTATTTCTAGAAGTGCCAAATACATTTCATGTATAAATAACACCACATGTCATAAAATTTATTTCTCTCCTAACTTAGCAGTGTGATTACTCTAAGAATAAGTCAAACATTGGAAATAATATACATAAATATTCTGAAGAAGGAGCCAATTGCAGGCTTACCAAATTTTTTCATACTTTCTATATCTACATTGAACTTAAAAAAATTGTATACATTTCACATATACTGATTTTTCATATCTATCCTCAAAATGGAATCTAGCATTACAATGAACCAAAAAAAAAGCACAAATAAATAATGTTAAGATGTAAGAAAGAGAACTTAACTAAAAATGGAGCTGTTTCTAAAAAGTTAAGAAAATATAAACAGCTGTTTGGCAATACAGTTGAAAATTTAGAAACATCATAAAATTTAAAGAAAGTATATTCCTATAGTTATTCAAAGAAGAACTGGAAATCCTGGATAATCCATTAATAAATAAATAGAATCAGTAGTTTGAAATATTTCTGCAAATAAAACAATTCTCCCACATGACTTTTCATATAAATAACATAAAAATTTTCAAAGCTCAGGTAATTCCAATATAACATAAACTCTTTTGAAAGCAAAGGGGAAGGAGAGGAAATAAAGGGGAAGGAGAGGAAATGGAGAAAGAGGAAGAATCTTCAGCAGCACATCCTTTCTTTCTTATGAAGAATCTGAGTATTAAAATGAATCTAATTACAAAAGCATAGCATAGTATTACCAAGTTAGGTCTATTTCTGGAATGCAAGAATAATACTTGTAACAGTAGCACATATAAAAACATAATTTCCTCAGTAGATCCAGAAAAAAATGTATTTGACATAAAATATCATTTATAATAAAATTCTTTAAAAGGAATCAATAAGAACTAATTTCACCCAAAAAAGGGCATATCCCTCCAAACTTATAGCTCGCAGTACTCAGCATGGTTGAATATCTTAGAAGCAGTCCTTTTAAAATCAGGCACAAGACATCATTTCTGTTATCATAATTTCTAATTTACATAGCACTAGATTTTTGGCCAATATACAGATAAATTATTTGAATTAAATATTTCAGAGGGGGTTCTGTGTTTAAGATCAGTATGTAGAAAGCATTGCACTGACTGTATTATTTCACCTAGCATAATATTCTCCAGCTCCCCCTATGCTGTCTCAAAGGATAAGCTGCATAGTATTCCATGGTGTAAATGTACCACAGCTTTTTTATCCACTCTTCTACTGATGGGTACTTGGGCTATTTCCAGACCTTAGCTATTGTAAATAATTCTGCTATGAACATAGGGGTGCATACATTCTTTCTGACTGGTGTTTTGGTAGTATTCTTAGATATTCCTAGGAGTGGGATCATTGGGTCAAATCTGCTCACCCATTTTTAATTTTTTTAGGAGACTCCATACTGTTCTCCAGAGTGGCTGCACCAGTCTGTATTCCCATAAGCAGTGCACTAGGGTTCCCTTTTCTCCCATCTTTGCCAGCACTTGTGGTTTGTTGATTTTGCTGATGGTAGTCATTCTGGCAGGTGTGAGATGATACTTCATGACCTCACTTATATGTGGAATCTAATGAACAAAATCAACTGATGAACAAAATAGATCCAGAGACATGGGGGCATGCAACAGACTGACAAATCTCAGAGGGAAGGCAGCGGGTGAGGGTGGGGGTGGGAAGAGATTAATCAAAGAACTTACATGCATATATGCATTACCCAGGGACACAGACAATACTTTGGTGAAGGCCTGGGGAGGGTTTGGGAGGAAGGTGGAGGAGGTCAATGCAGGGAACAAGGGGTCATTTTTAATACTTTCAAAAATAAAGATATATTTAAAACAAAAATAGCATTTCAGTAAACCAGAGCAAACTGATATGAAATATAATTTTAAATAGAAACAAAGGAACAAGGCACATGGGAACAAATTTGACAGAATACGAGCAGGAATATTAAGGAGAAACATGATATAACTTAATCGAAAAACACGAACAAATATTTAAATTGAGAAACTTTCTCCTGTTCTTAGATAGGAAGACCAAATATAAAAAAGTTAGTAGATTGAATGCCCTAATTTAAAATCTCTCCACAATAGTTTCCTTTGAAAGAATTTGACAAGCTAATTCTAAAGTCTATATGAGATAAAGAAGGTGTAAGGTGTGCAGGACTGTGCTGTAAGCATTAGTATTTCTAGTTCTCACACTTCAGTGTGTGTCAGAGTCATGGTGGGGGGTGGGGGGCTTGTTAAAGATAGATTTCTGGGTGTCTTCCCCAATGTTTCTGATTTAGTACTTCTGGGCTGGGAACTGAGAATTTGTATTTCTAGTAAGGTGATGCTACTGGTCAGAGACAACATTTTGAAACAGCTGATATGTGTGCTTTCTAACTTTGTATGTATTTCTAGAACTTTCTCGCCTATTATCCTATATAATAAAAGGCTAATATGCAAATTGACTAAATGGTGGAACAACTGGTCGCTATGATGTGCACTGACCACCAGGAGGCAGACGCTCAATGCAGTAGCTGCCTCCTGGTTGTCAATGTGCTCCCACAGAGGGAGCGCTGCTCAGCCAGAAGCCCTGAGCCAGGCTCACAGCTGGCAAGCATAGCGGCAGTGGCGGGAGCCTCTCCCACCTCTGCAGCAGCGCTAAGGATGTCTGACTGCCAGCTACCCGCAGGTAGCGGGCCTAAGCCATCAGTTGGACATCCCCTGAGGGCTCCTGGACTGTGAGAAGGTGCAGGCCGGGCTGAGGGACCCCCTCCAAGTGCACGAATTTTGTGCACTGGGCCTCTAGTCATGGTATAATGGTAAACCTTAGAGTGGCAGGAAAGCCACATGAATTGTGAGGGTTATTGTGCCATTCACAAGGTACTGTAGGCACTCAGCTTGCTTATCTGTGAAATGGACAAATTGGATCGGATGTAATCCCACCTTAGGCGGCATGGTAAAAATGTAGCTTTATTATGTTTACATAATACATGCACACAAAAATGAGTTGAATACTGTTATCTCTTTGGCTCTATTTCAGTATTTATCTGTTTTGATTTAACTGATATGTACTATTTAGAAATCTAGGTAGAGTTAGAGGGTAAAATAAAATAACTCTTTTCTGTTGAGATTTTGGAGAAGTAAGGAATATTTCCTAAACTATTTTTGGAATATCTACTAGACCCAAAAGGAGAGCACCTTAAAAATGTCTTATTTACTGAATTAGAATTCTACACTGCACCTAAATTGAACACTGCCAGGCCTGAAATCAGCTTTAGCTCCTGCCTTCTCAGTAGAATCGCAATCCCTCGGGAGCATTTTCCTCTGGCTGAGCTACATCTCAATCAGCAGACAGTTCACCGCTGAGACTCAGTTTGAATTCTTGCTTCATCTAGTCACACTCAATTGAACAAAGAGGCCTGTGATCATTAAAGGCTGCTGCCTTCTCCTGATGGTTTCATGGACGCGACCCAGAGCTCCTCAGTACCTGAATTTCATATTCCCTTGAAATTGGAGCCACACACCATGCAGTGGTGTGACCTTTTCCTGTCATTTTTTTTATTCTCCTCTGCAGTTTGAAAGGCATAGGCACATAAGAGAAATTTCACTAAGAACAATCACATAATAAAATGTGATAGGAAAGGTCATAATACATACTAGCTATTAGTTTAGCTCAGATGGGTAGCTCTACGCTATGTGTTATTAAGCATTTGGGATTTAGGTGAATACTGCTTTTATTAATAGTTATTTAAGTGGAGTTACAATTCATTTGAATGTTAACACTGTTTGTTCTTAGGAAAATGTGAGTTCCAGTTTTGGGTTGGCTCATGTGGCTTGTATTTTGAGGACCCAGGGAATCAGTGTAATCTATATGGTGTTTAACTATTCTTAATTGATTTCAAACTGTGACCAAACCTATCATTAATTTCAAATGACATGCGTGTGCTTTTTCCTGTTCTTCTATGGATCATGCCTTGACTATTTTTTAAACTAAGTTAGATTCTTACCATTCCCACATTATGATTCAATGATACCATTAGCTACTAGTGGTATTCATCTAATTAATTCTTGTGCAAGCAAGGCAGCAACTTACTAGATATAGGTAAGTCCCTTCTTGTACAAATTTGTATCCTTAAATGCTGCTCAGCCTCTACATTTGTAGTAGTAGTTTTTGACACTGCTGTGGAATAAAATTGAGAAAAAGATATAGATGGTGTGTTTGTCCCTAGACAGATATTAAAGAGAAATTAGAAGGCTAAAAACCTTAGCCTTTCCCAACTCCACTTAGGCTGTTCCACTTATAGGATCATTTCCCTGCCTAGAGGCGAGAAAGTGAGTATATGCATTTGCAGATGACTTTCCTGGACTCACAGAAAATGAAGGAAAGGCAGGGAAGAGAAGAAAGAAGACGGGCACTGCCTGATACCCCCAACACCTGCTCCCCCAAATACATGTGTGTGCTTTTTCCTGTTCTTCTATGGATCTGCAGGAAAAGTCAATCAAGGAGGTAATGGGTTAGAATTTTGTGTGAGCTTTTCAAGAGAACCACTTTAGAGCCAGGTTTCCATGGGTAGATGGGACTGACAGTAATATCTGTCTTAGAGAAAGATTGTGAGGTCTTGCTTTGGAAACATGGTAAGTTCCAGTTGGCTTATACCTTGTCAAGTTAATGTCAGGTAAAATGCATAGATTCAGTACAATAAACTAAAGAAGTAAAATATATCTTCCCTGAACTTTTTCCTCAAATCATTAATGAGCTCATTCATATACATCTCCCAACACAGAATGAAAGCCAACTGCACGCGAACATGAGAGAATATGGTGAATGGTGAACTCGGACCACGTCCTCCGTGGCATAGCTGAGGAAACTGTAGCAAAATATAACTCTATGTTGAAAACAAAAATCTGTTTTTTAAGATGAAAATACTTCCTTAAAATTCAACTTTCATTTACTGTTATACATACCCCAAAATACATTTAGCAAATAAAAGCTTTACACATGAGAGGTCTAAATCAGATAAAAAGGGTTCTGAAGATATACTATGGGGAGGGGGGGGGAGAGGGAGGAGGAGGGAGTTGTTTAAAATGATGCTATTTGAGTCAGTTCTTTTACAGAGATAAAGTACTTAGCAAACTTCATAAAGTAGTAGAGAAAAATTACATGTAGAGAATTGGGTCTTATCACTAACCTAGATCCATAAATGGAGTTGTGAGTAAATTGTAGGTCCATTTTTATCAATCTTCTGAGATCAGACTCTGCAATGGTTATAAGGGGACCCTGTTTCCCGGTACATCTGTTGGCTGCCTGGGGATCATCTGGTCCCTACCCTGGACCCACTTCATCCAAATCTCCAGGAGTGGGTATTGACATTTGTATTTTAAACAGTTTTACCAGTTTCCTCCGGGTAAAAGCAGCCAGGATCACTCTGAGAGTAATGGCTAATGGCTAAGGAAGGTAGAATGTAGCAAAGGGTAATGATATGCAAATTTGCTTCTACTCTGCATACAAAAGAAAAAGAGGCCTGGAATCTCTCTGATAAATCATTGCTCTACGATATCAGATGACATTCAAATCATTGTTATCAATATGGTTAAATTCAGCTCTTGAACCACACTCTTTCTCCTGTGAGACTTAGTTAAACAGCACTGGCAGGAGTGCCCCAACCGTATCCCTGCAGATGCTCTTTATACTGAGAGAGAAATGGGTGCTGTATTGATTAACAGGAAAAATAGTAGCATCAAGAAAAAAGGCCAGGAATGTGGGAATAGCAATCTCTAGTACCTGTGTGTCAGCTTTCATTTTATTAACACGTTCTTCTTTCCAACAATGTGAACTGATGCTGACAACCACTGCATGAGGCTAGAGAATGACACAGTTCACTCTGTGGGTCATTCCACTGGGACTCAAGTTCTCTGATTTTTCATTGCAGAACTATATTTGCTGACCTTAAACCATCTGTCATAAACATAGAAAATTATTTTGAATGAATACAAATGTAATTAATGAATCTCTTCCTTTAAAAATTATGCAACTGCGTCTTTGCTCATTAAACTAACTTTTAGGTAATATAGTCTTACTGAATTCTGCAGCTTCAGCAAATACAGTATATTAATCCTTTAGGAATAAGCACAGATTGATGAGAAAGGAAATATCCAGTAATTCTGAAGCCCTGAAACACTTAAATTTAGTTCAAATGGAAAATAAAATTATGTGATTATGTTGTTACAGATTTAAAAATAAATAACAAGTCCAGGGGAATGGGGTGTTGGGGTGGGGTGGTTAAAGAACCTGACATAAGAGTTAGTTTGGTTTAAAGGTAGAGAGTGGGTAGGTGATTGATTTTCATTTTGGTCTCATGATTGTGAACATTCTCTTTACAGAAGTTTCTCATCCTGAAACAGTTAGCATAAGGGTGGCTTGAGTCTGAAGGTTTTTATTTAATTAAAAATGTTTTATTTGGCCCTGGCTGGTATGCTCAGTGGATAGAGCATCGGCCTGAGCACAGAAGGGTTGCTGGTTTCATTCCTGGTCAAGGGCACATACCTGGGTTGCTGTTGGCTCCCTGCCCCCAGTAGGGGCGCATGCAGGAAGCAACCAGTTGATGTGTCTCTCTCACATGGATATTTCTCTGTCTCTCTCTCACTCCCTTCCTCCCTTCCACTCTCGCTGAAATGCAATAATCCTCAGGTGAGGGTTAACAACAAAAAAGTAAAAAAGAAAGTTTTGCTTGAAATATATGTGACATAACATCGTGCATGTTGATTTAATACATTTATATATAGTAATATGATGGCCATTGTAATGATAATGAACACCTCTATCACTTCACATAATTATCATTTCTTTTTAGTGTTTGGAATAATTTTGTTGGTTATTGGAAGTTTGATGGTTTTAATTTGTTATCTATATTTATCATGCTGTGCATTAGATCTCTAGGTCTTATTGACTATTCTTTATAAATTTATGCCCATATTCACCATCTGTCTTGTCCCTCCACTGCCATCCCCTGGTAACCACAATTTTACTCTCTTGTTTTTATGAGTGGCTTTTTTAAAGCCCACATGTAAGTGATATCACATACTAGTATTTGTCTTGCTCTGTCTGTCTTTTATATCACTTAGCATAATGCCCTATGGTTCATCCATGTTGTCACAAATGGCAGGTTGTTCTTTTTTTCTAAAAGCTGAATAATATTCTATTGTGTTTATATATACCACATCTTATTCATTATCTATTGACAAGCACCTGGATTGTTTGGCTATTACGAATAATCCTGCAGTGAAAATAGAATCACAGATAATTCTTCAATATTCTGTTTTCCTTTGGCTATATACTCAGAAGTAGGAAGGCTAGAACATATGGAAGTTCTATGTAAAAATCTTTGAGGGACCTCCCTTTTATTTTCATGGTGGATGTATCAATTTACATTCCCACCAGCAGTGTAAAAGTGTTCCCTTTTCTGTAACTCCTAGCTGACACTTCTCTCCTGTCTTCTTGGTGTTAGCTAGATGTTGGGTGTGGTTTTGTGGTTTTGATTTGCATTTCCTGGTGACTAGTGATGTTGAGCACCTTTTCATGTACCTGTTGGCCATTTGTACATCTTCTTTGAAAAAATGTGTATTTAGTTCCTCTGCCCATTTTTTTTAATCAGATTGTTTGTTTTGCCATTGAGTGGTATGTTTTTTATATATTTTGAATGTTAATACCTTATCTAATACATGGTTTGCAAATATTTTGTCCCGTTCTGTAGTTGCCTGTTTCACTTTGTTGACTGTTTTGGTGTGCAGAAGTTTTTAACTTGTTAATTTTTGTTTCTGTTGCCTGTGCTTTTGGGGTCATACACCAAAAAAATCACTGCTGAGACCAAAGTCAGGGAGCTTCACCCCTATGTTTTCTCTTAGGATTTTTACAGTATTGGCTATGTCTAATTTTTAAATCCATTTTTGAGATATGTTTGGTCTTATAAAGGACATTGGAGAAGGTAGATTTTTCAAATGGAAAGATTTTAGAGCATCTTATTTTCCCCTGTTCATGGAATTGGTATGGTGGATGCAAGGAGTCAACAATCATTCAGATAACCAGGGGTTGGAAGGACAAATTAAGAAGATTGATGACAAAACAAAACAAAAAAACAAACAAAAGGAAAAATATAGTGAATTGACTTTTAAGAATAGGCCCAGTTAATTAATATTTGTGTCCCATAGAAGTGCTTACCAAAGGTGCCTTACTACAGATCAGATATCTGTAATCCAGGTAAAGTTTTCTGTATATTTTGGTCAGCCTATTTTTCCTATGTTCCTTACTACATGTTCAATTTGGTCTCACAAACTGAATGGCCATAGTAATTGGGATGGAAAACATATACATGAGCTCAGTAATAATGACTTTGCTTTACCATGGATGATTTGGGCACTGCCAAATGCCTGATTTGTCTTAGCCCCCCAATAAGGCCATACTTTAGTAGAACAAGCCAGAGACCAGATATTAAATAAAATATATTGGATTTCTTCCAGAAAGCAAGAGGTACTAATCTGTACTCAATTAAATTAACACATTGTAAACTTATATTTTATTCCTGTGCCAGTCATGTCTTGACTGAACCTATAGTATATTTGACTTATTATGCTTTACTATAGTATTCTACACAGCAGTGCTTCTGAATGAGGAAATCACATCGCACTGAGAAATGGGATAATAGGTATTCTTCATCTTTATTATGAACCCCAATGCCCAGAAACATGTGACCTAATGAAATAGAGAAATGGTTTATTTAGATATATTTGGCATCATCTGAGAGAAAAAAAAAACCTTGTGAATTCAGGATGTTGCCCCAGTAGATATTTTCGGGAAATCAAGAACCCATGTTGGAATCAAATAGCCAGGCCAATGGAATGCTGACTTCCTAAATGTAATAAGATGAAAATAGATTCTAAAATTATATTTTATTTAATCAGAATTTGAATTCCATCATATAAAACTTCTTAGATGATATGCAGGCTCAACATCTATTTATCAAGACTTAGCCTTTGTTTTTTCTATATTTGAAATCCAATTATCAGTAATAATTTCTGAAACTCACTGTACTTTTGATTTGTTTTTTGGCTAACTATAGAAGGATGGGTAAGGATGACAAGATGATAAAGGGTGAACTCCTTTGGATGTCATTTGCTGATACTCAATACCATGTCTACTCTTCTGTGTTATCCCTTGTACTGTAGGGATTCAAAGTCTGTAAACTATGGTATCAAAACTCTCTTGCCATCATGCTTCAGTTACGTTTTGTCTGCAAAACTGTGGGGACATAAATGAAAGGCAATGCTGTTATGCTGTCGTCAGCAGGTCTATGGGCTTTGGGAGACAGTAGATATAAACTCTCATCTGTGGCTTGCAGGCATCCTCCTGAGAATGGTCCACTTTGGAGTTGCAGGTGGCTACGTTCATCGGTGATAGTTACCTTGATATCAGTACATTTTGAAATTTCCTGAAATCTTCTTAAGTTTTCTCTCTCACCCTACCAGAGGCTTTGGAAGCCAATTTAGTTTCTAGTATTCAATGTCTTTCTACTCAGAATACCTAGAGTGGCTTCTGTTTTCGTGGTTGAATCCTACTAATAAAATGCTAAATGAAGTTAATTAAGCAAAACAATACATAACTGAGTGAACAGAACACTTACCTACATACACATTTTCTAACAAAATAGCTATATATTTATTTTATGAAAGAGCCCATCAGTATTCTGCTTGACAATAGCACATCTTCTGCCAAGCCCCCTTCCCCTTGGCATAAGGTTCCTAACTCCATGACCGAGTGCACAGGTGTTTGTTTTTCTGGTGCATGGAGTACTGCGGTGATGCTCAGGCTATGCTCCAGGATGAACAGGTGCTCCTCAGTCTAGACTGAGATGTTGTGAAAACAAAATGAATAATGACATTTTTCTAAATTGCAAAAGAGAAAATAGACATTTTTTTGTTTAACATATTCCCATATAAATAATCTGAATTCTGTGGTATTTTCCATAAAGGGAACTCTAATAGAATAAAAAAAAATACTAATAATATGAGAATAATTTCCTAATGGTCAATAATTGTTAGTTTCAGTTTTTGTTTGTATTCAATGACATGAATAGACAAAATGGAGTGGAAACAATTTCAATTGTTTCTAAGCAATTTAATTTCAAAATGACTAAATTGGATCTCTTTTCAGGACTATTAGTTTAAAAGTAGGTGAATCATGAGTTAAATGACAGCACATTCATACAATGGAATATTACCATTTCAATAATAAAATACATTTTTTAAAAATCTAATACATCTTACCAAAACCACTCATTCTCAAAATAATTAAAAGGGCCTGAGATTTAACCATACTTAGAAATCAACACAGTAGCCTGCTTTAGTTTCATAGATGCTGGTTGAAGATACAAGACTCTTGGATCAGAGATCAGACCCTTAAACCACAGAGGGAAGGTAGGGGAGGGTGGGGGTAAGGGGGAGAGATCAACCAAAGGACTTATATGCTAGCATATAGGCCTAACCAATGGACACAGACAATGGGGGTGAGGGCATGAGTGGGGGGACAGGGGGTAATGTAGGGATAAGGACACATATGTAATAAATTAATCAATAAAGAAATTTAAAAAAATTAAAGTAATTGAATATTCCAAAGAGCTTTAATTTTTATGGGTTATATCGATTGATATTTAGATATATAGATATAGATATAGATATAGATATAGATATAGATATAGATATTCACAGCCATAGCAGTAACCAGAGTAGTAGCATTATTTTTATCTGAGCACTAATTCTCACATTAAGAAGATCACATAAAAGCTGCATGCACAGAGGATTGTGTTATAGAAGAGAAACGTGGAGTTTAGGAAACTAAAATTTAAATATTGGCCATAATTATGTGAGACCTTTGCTCTGGAGAGAGACATACTATCTTCCAGAGCTATTTGCTCTACAAAAATAATTGCAGAGATAGGTAGCAACAAATTATGATTAGTACCTTCTGTATAAGATGTGCAAAACTGTGAAGAATCCATAAGATTTTGCCTCTGATCAATCTTAAAATAATAATACTGACCTTGATAAAAATGGCAATGGAATACTAAAACGAATAGCTTTTCAAAGCCCAATCTAGGTATTTTACCACCCCATAGTCATGAAACTTAAGGTATAATTGTAAAATTGATTGTATTTTGCCCAGTATAAAAAAAATTCCATAAATGAGTTGTATTTCTCCACTGCTAGAGGTCAGAATAAATCTAACCAGAAATGTGCCATGTGGTCCGGAGGAAACACTTTGGGTTGGAGCTTTATGGTAAGAAGCCTCTGTTGGCCTTAGTGTGCCCCGCCTCCTGGTGTTCATGCCTTTGTAAACTCTTCTCCCTCGGAGGATTGACTGGATCAAGGGATCCATTTCTAACAAACAGAATGTGGCATAAGATATCACTTCTGAGAATAAATTACAACAATCCTGAGGTGTCCACTGTGGGGTTCTCTCTCTTCCTCCCTCGATCACTGGTTTTGAGGGAAGTAGCTGGCATGTTGGAAGCCGCCTTATGGAGAGGCCCACATGACAAATAACTGAGGAAGGTTGCTAGCCAACTACTATTAAAGGGTTGGGTTTCTCAGTACCACAGCCCACAGAGAACTAGATCCTGCCAACAACCAGGGGAGCATATTTGAAAACAAACATTTTTTGTCAATAAAGTCTTCAGGTGAGCCCCAATCATCAATCAATCTTTTCATTTGACATTAAGATACCTTGACACGGAGCTACCATCTAAGCCACATTTAGATTACTGACCCACAGAAACTGAGAAAATAATTGGTTTTATTTAATCTATGCTAGGGTATGGAGTAATATTTTATGCAGCAAGAGATAACTAATATTGATATTAGTATAAGCAGGTTGGGTGTTGCCATAACATAAAATGTAATGGTTTTAAGTCCTTTATCCATTTTGACTTTATTTTTGTGTATGGTGTAAGTTGGTGATCTAGTTTCATTTTTTTTTTGCATGTATCTGTCCAAATGTAAGATGGGAAACCATAAAAATCTTAGAAGAAGCCATAGGCAGCAAAATAGCAGACGTTTGTTGTAGCAATATCTTTACCAATACAGCTCCTAGGGCAATGGAAACTAAGGAGAAAATAAGCAAATGGGACTACATCAAAATAAAAAGCTTCTGCACAGCAAAAGAAACCATCAACAAAATAACAAGAAAGCCCACTACATGTGAGAGAACATATTTGCCAATGTTATCTCTGATAAGGGTTTAATTTCCAAAATTTACAGGGAACTCGTACAACTTAACAAAAGGAAGATAAATGATCCAATCAAAAAATGGGCAAAGGATATAAATAGACACTTTTCGAAAGAGGACATACAGAAGGCCAAGAGACATATGAAAACATGCTCAAAGTCACTAATCATCTGAGAGATGAAAATCAAAACAACAATATGGTCCCACCTCACACCTCTCAGAATGGCTATCATTAACAAATCAACAAATGACAAGCACTGGCAAGGATGCAGAGAAAAAGGAATGGAATACTATGCTGCTGTAAAAACGAAGGAATTCTTACCATTTGCAACAGCATGGATGGAACTGGAGAGCATTATGGTAAGCGAAATAAGCCAGTCAGAGAAAGATAAATATCACATGATCTCACTCATTTGTGGAATATAAAGAACATCATAAAGTGATGAACAAAAATAGAGATACAGAGGCAAAGA
This sequence comes from Myotis brandtii, assembly GCF_000412655.1. Lineage (NCBI taxonomy): Eukaryota > Metazoa > Chordata > Mammalia > Chiroptera > Vespertilionidae > Myotis > Myotis brandtii. Next base: position 1,504,020 of record NW_005354999.1, read on the forward strand.
AGCATCAAACAGACTGTCAAACTTCAGCAGGAAGGCAGAGGAGGGTTTGGGGAGGGGGAAGAGATCAACCGAAGGACTTGTATACATATAAGCATAACCAATGGACACAGACACTAGGGGGTGAGGGCATGTGTGGGGGAGAGGTGGGGAAGCTGGAGGGAAGTCAATGGGGGGGAAAAGGAGACATGTGTACGACTATTTATAATACTTTAAACAACAACAACAAAAAATGTAATGGCTTTGGAACTGAGTAGGTAGAGATTGAAAGGATTTTGAGGAATTGTTTTTTTTAAAAAAGCCTAAATTGACTTGAGCAGACTGTTCATAGAATTCTGGACATTTGAGGACAGTGTCAATGAGGCAAAAGCCAAAAAGATTAGCAGCACCAGCACCTGCACTAAAGTAAAGCATGGAGTAGGAAATGTACCTAATTACCTGTTTAACCCAGCAATAGAGATTTATAATGAGTGTTGAATATGGTACCTGACTTCTTGGTGTTGCTTATTGGAAAATGTGAAAATAGAGATATTGAAGGAAAGACTGTTACACATAAAATAACCAAGATTTTATGGTTTTGAAAGTTCTTAACTTTTTCAAATGACAAATGATGCAAGAATTTCAAAATTGGCTTCTGAGTAAATATTGAATCCAGGACATTCCCAGGAAAACATGGTCTGGAACAGCTATTTTCACAAGAATTTTTAAAACATGCATTACCTGACTGTTTAGCCAGGGGCATGCACCTTTTTCCCCTTAGATTGTCAAATAAAAACAACAGCCAACACTTGTGTGAATGAATCAAAATTATACCTAGTTTTTGGTCAGATCAGCAAAAAATACACTTTTGTGTGTGCGTGCCACAGAATTTTAGTAGTTTAATTGTGCCCTGAGATGAAAAAGGTTGGCAATTGCTGGTCTAATGCTGGTCTGGGGTGTGACTAGGGTGTAAAAGCTTTTAAGACTCAAATAGACCAAAGGTGGTGTCAAGCTAGAGGCTCGTGAAGGAGATAAAAGTGTGCTTCACAGATCCTCTCAAATAACTGGACGCCTAGGAAGCTTGAGGTGGTGCTACCACTGCAGCCTCAACTGGAGCCCAAGGTAGAGGAGGGATTATCACAAAGACAGCTGGGCCTGTGCCTTTTGAAATCTGAATGAATAATCCTCAGAATACAGTCATAGAAGGACCACGGTGATTTTGAGAAAATTATATTCACAGATACAATAACACTTTTAACTGAAAGGAATAGGGACAGTACAAAATAAAAATAGGTCATTGGACCCATAAAATTATACCAAAAGGAAGCAAGTTAGTCAAACTATTCACTTAAAAAC
>NW_005354999.1:1505373-1519216 GCF_000412655.1 Myotis brandtii
AGTTGGCAAAAGGATGACCCAGAGAGCACAGACCAAAGCAGAGTCTCTGCTCAGTGTGCAGAGACTGAGCAATTTCCAGGATCTGCCCACCCAGCTGGAGTCAAGAATTACTGTAACTAGTGACTCATTCCTGGTCTCTTGAACAGAAATTTCTACAAGTATCCTATACCTGTCCCAGGATTATATTGGTGTGTGGAGGGAAATAACACTTTAGTTTCACAGATAGTGAAGAACTACACTGTAGAAACTGTACATAAGTAACTACACCCCAGCCACCTCATTCCCACTAGGACCTAATTTAGATAATGAGATTCTAGACTAGGAGTTAATACTGTAATGCAATGAGACTTTTGGGAACTTGAGAGGTGAAGGATATTTTAGCTATGGGAGGGATACAAATTATTCAGATTGGAGGACAAGAAATTACATAGAAATAAATAACAAATATAGGCCTAAAGGAACAAAGTTAAAGTGTAGGTTTTGACATTTACTCATTATAAAATTTTAAAGAAAATATTTAACCTAAGAGTAAATTTATTTATATTTAGCATATTGATCATATGTAATGCTCAATAATTATTTTTTGTAGTGATGTTTTAGCAACAGCCTTTAGAAATACATTTTTTAAAATATATTTTATTGATTTTTTACAGAGAGGAAGAGAGAGGGATAGAGAGTTAGAAACATCGATCAGCTGCCTCCTGCACACCCCCTACTGGGGATGTGCCTGCAACCAAGCTACATGCCCTTGACTAGAATCGAACCTGGGACCTTTGAGTCCGCAGGCTGACGCACTATCCACTGAGCCAAACCGGTTAGGGCTGGAAATACATTTTCATATGTGACTTCAGATTTCTTCTTTCACTTCATAATTTTTCAGTTTATTTTTATTATAGGCCCTGGATCAGGTCCAATCAATCTCATTAGTAATTGTTATACTTTCCCCCCCTCGGTACTATCTGGAAGGTTACTGGGTATTCGGTGGACAAATATCAGAGCCCTTCATATTCTTTTAGGAAATCATAATACAAATTGTTCATTAACATGTTTTCTCTTAAAGTCTGATCACAATAAGTTATGCTTTAGCAAACATTATAATGAAAAATGATTTAAAAAGATAGACATACCTTGATTTTCACTTCAAATGTTCAAATATATTTTCTCATACTAGTATCTGATTACCAAATAGATTTTTCAGTAACTGTAAATGCATACTTATTAAATATGAGCTTATTTATTAAATAATTGACTTAGATAACTACTTTGTTTGTTACTCAATGAGTATCTGTTGCTAAGTGAGAGATCAACTCTAAGTCAGAAAGAAATTCAAAGATTTTGTGAGAACAGTTTATTTCATGCTTTTCTGAAAATGCTATTTACTTGCTGAATTCTCATTAGTGATTCCTTATTCTATCAAACTTCTTAATAATTAGATTAATATAATATATAATGTAATATATAATATATAGCATATAACATGTAGCACAATATATAATATGTAATATAATATTTATAACACATATTTGACCAAAACCAAAGCTTTATTTTGATGACAAATTACTTGATATAACATAGTCCTTTTCTAACACTACCAACTATCTTTCTCCAAATATTTTTTTTTCTGTTCTAACATAATGCTGCTTCCATGCTCAATAAATACTTCTCTGTTGGGAAATTTTATTTCTCTCTTCCTCTGTAAATCTCAGAATATAACTATCATGCAGAATAAGGAAATAAAAACAAAGTAAACCATGTTATACATTTGCTAAATGTGAGCACTTTATGTCTTCTAGCAGAATGCTTACAAACCATCACAATTCGCCGCCTCCCACACAATCACACTTTGCCCTCCTTGTCCCATAGAGTGATATATTCATTTTTGTTTATTATATGCCTCTGGATTTTTCCCCTCTTCCTTCTTCCTGTGATTGTAGTTGGTTAGAATATGCGAGTATGAAGGTAGATAAGAGTGAACTAAAAATTCTGACTTGTAGGATAAAGGTTTACATCCTACTCAAGTAGAGGCTGGACCTTTTGGAGACTGTATCCATATAAATGTTTTATGAACTGTTATGATTCACACTTATTTCTTTGTTGCTCCTTGAGTAATCTCACTTAAATATTATTTAATAATATTTTTGTTGATAGAATCTATTTGTTGTGCAGCAGTTCTTTATTGATACTTGTGCTGTGTCAGCAATCGCTTTCGTTTGGTAGGGAAAAAGCAGGGAACAAAAAAAGAAAAACATATACAGTGGGAGAGTTTCTTACCAATTTATTAAGCCTCATTGAAAAATAGAAAAAAGTGAAGACATTGTGTTTGTCATATGAGTTGTTATAGTTGGGTGTAGATGTAAAACACACTCATGCACACATGCACATATATATCTATGTATACAAACATATTTTACTATGTTTTATGTTCAAATTTCAGTTTATTTTATGGAAGGGAGACAAAACTAACTTTGATAATCCTCAATTACCTTAAGGCGAACTACAAAGCCTATGGCTGTATTTTTATTTCCTTGCTCCTCATTACTGACTTAACACTTCAGAGTCATCCTGGTCTAGAATTTTATCCTTTTCTATGTGTAAATAACGAAGAACTTTTTTTGTAACATTGTTATGATGTTTCACATTAATTGAGGTTTTTGACAAGCAAATTCATCCTTAGTTATGGGCACATATTCACCCTGGAAGACAACAGGAATCTTGTTAAATCTAACCACTGACTAGATAAAGTATGCAAAGTTCATTATTCTTTGTACCAATCTGGGTGTATTTATGCAAAAACAATTTTCTCCTTATCAATATCTCTTTCTCTTCTCCATTGTGAAAGACATAATGTTTTATCTCCTCTCATTTTTTAGAACCCACCCTGCAATGCCTATGCAATAAGTGTTGTAGAGACAGCTTTGCTAAATTAAGATAAGAACTTTCTAAAATATTGTCTTTCTTTGTTAGGACCCCATTGGTTAAAAGTGGTAGAATCTGAATTAAAACTAGCTCAAGCAAAAATGGAATTCATTTCCTCATGGAATTGAAGCAAGTGGAACCAGAGCCATGAATCTGACCAGGTCTTCTCTTTTGTGTTTTGTTTCTTTGCTTTTTATTTTTGTTTTTGCTTTTCACTACCTGTCGGTTTTATTTTCTTTCTGAGGCAGAATAGCTTTGTTGTTTGTTTGTTTTTTAAACAATGAATAGCTTATGACCACAAACATTCCAAGTTTCCTAACTTATAACTTTAGCTTTAAAGTGAAGTTGAAAAACTTTCTTAGGTGTAGTTTAAAAAATACAAAATCCAAGAGCTATAGTCTGACTGTTGGGACGTAGACCCAGCACATCCTGGAACAAATAAGTACTTAATGATAGTGGGCAGAGCAATGACATAGTAATGGAGAGATGTCCTGATAATCACATAAGCACGGGAGAACAATTGGCCATGTGTTTGTGTATGTGTGAAGGGGAGGCAATGGGATGCCTGGTGAAATTGCTCTCTAAGCAATATGGTAGATATCAGCACAATAATTAACCTCTACTTAGTGCTTTACATTCAAGTAATGTATCTTCACTTCATCCTGAGATAAATTCTATATCTATTATAACTTGAACATTTGCTACTTTTGTTTTAATGTATGTAAAACCCATGGACTTAGACAATAGTGAGGTGAAGGCCTGAGGAGGGGGAGGGAGTGGGAAGGAGGAGATAACTAGGAGGAGAGGGGGACATCAGTAATATCTTTAACAATAAAGATAAAATAAAATCCATGAACTGTAAATTGCAACATCTCTGTAGTCAAATGCCTGCATTGTTCTGATAGAAGCAGAAGATGTGTGTAGTGAACAAACAGACATAGGTTTGACTCTAGCTTCCCATCTTACTGTGTGAGCTTGGGAAAATTACCTAGATGTACCTGTGTAATGGGGATAATAGAAATAGTACCTACTTCAGGTTATTGTGAAGATTAAATGAAACAAGGCAGGTAAAGAAGGATGATAGTGAAGTTGAAATAAGTTCAGTTCATATTCCTCATGCATTTTTATCTTTCTGAAATAGGCAAAAAGAAAATAATTTAATTATTCTCTTCAATGAGCTTCATCTATCTTCTAATATTGAGGGCATCCTTCACATCATTTAGAAAATAGTTAAATTGATACTCCAAATAACTTTAGTTGGATCCTTGGCTATTAGATTTCTAGGACAATCTATAATTCCTAAGAAAAAGTTCAAAAAATTTCAGCCCTGAATTGCACATTATTCTAACTAAATGTTGAGCCAAAATGTTGCTTTAATTTCCTGAATAATCCTATATAATAAAAGCCTAATATGCAAATCAACTGAACGGTAGAATGACCAGTCGCTATGATGCACACTGACCACCAGGGGGCTGATTCTCAATGCAGGAGTTGCCCCCTGGTGGTCAGTGCACTCCCATAGGGGGAGCACCGCTCAGCCAGAAGCCGGGCTCATGGCTGGCAAGCACAGCGGCATGGGGCGGGAGCCTCTCCCACCTCCGCTGCAGGCGGGTGGTAAGAAGCGAGTGGTTTTGGGCTGCGAGAGCCCCGGACTGTGAGAGGGATGTCTGACTGCCACCACCATAGGCCCCCCCTCAGGGGCCTAAGCCAGCAGGTGGACATCCCCTGAGGGGTTCTGGACTCTAGTGTTAGCAATGAAGTTTGTCATTCTTTAGCCTGAACATGGGAGTTATTTTAGAAATAATTAATATAATAGTTTTTCCTGTTACATTCAAGTCAACACACTGTTAATTATAATGTTTCCAAGGATCTTATTTTCCTCTCACCACAAATGGTTTTGCACTGTGTTGAGGATGACTGCTCATTTCTACAGTCAATGTTTTCTGGCTTCATGTAAGGTTCATTTTATATCCATTGATTTTTGTTCTCAATATACTAAAGGCCCAGTACATGACATTCGTGCACTGGGGGTTGGGGAGTCCTTGGCCCTGGCCCGCGCCCTCTCACAGGAACGGGCCTAAGCCAGTATACTGACAACCCCTGAGGGGTCCTTAGCACTGCCGCAGAAGCGGGAGAGGCTCCTGCCACAGCCGCTGCATTCGCCAGCCGTGAACCTGGCTTCTGGCTGAGCAGTGTTCCCCCTGTGGGAGTGCACTGACCACCAGGGGGCAGATCCTGCGTTGAGTGTCAGCGCGCTGGTGGTCAGTGCAGGTCATAGCGACTGTTCGTTCCGCTGTTTGGTTGATTTGCATATTAGCCTTTTATTACATAGGATTTCTGGAGAAAGTTCACTATATCTCTAACTATGTTCATTCGTTGCTGAAATAAAGGTCCTTTTTCCTTAAAAACATGTTAGTTTTTACTCCCCAATTTTGCTTATATTTCAGATGATTAATATCAAATTCTTTTGAATTTATACTGGGAACACTTACATTTGGCCTCCAACTCCAAAGCACAGTAATTTAAAATAATAAATATTACTTCTAGCTTATACATCGCTGGATTGGTTGTGACTGCTAAACTCTACTTGCTTCTACCCTATGTGTTTTTTCCTTTTTTAAGGAAAGGAACAACTATTCTATAGCCTGCTATTCTCATTCCAGAAGGCAAGAAAAGAGTAAGACAAGCCAAACCACAGAGTTACATTTAAAGCCTCTCTTGAACACAACATAATTCAAGTACAATTATATTTCATTGGCCCAAGTATGTCACATGGATCAGCCTAACAATGGATATGGAAGTGTCATCTGCCTAGAGAAAGATTCTTTGCTTATATATGGAAAAGAGTATAATTTTCTTATATGGGAGGGAGTACATTTGGGAGACCAATACTACAGTTTCCCTTGGTTGTTTGTTTGTGTTTTAATAAGAGTCTTTGCAGAGTTGTTGTTCAAAACAAATCCTATTGTGTCACTCTTCTTAAATTCCTGCTCTGGCTCTGGGTGGTTTAGGTAGAGTCCAATTTCTTAATGAAATGTATAAAATATGCTTCCTAAGATGCTCACAGCCTCAGACATGACACTCTATTCTTGTTTTATAAGAGGTGTTGTATCTCAGAGGTTGAATGAAGAAAGGATTTCAAAAGACCGCTAGAGTGAGCCAAATGCTGTTAATAAGTCGAGTGTGATGAAATCAGGTAAATTGCCATTGATTTAGGAATATGGAGGTAATTTGGAACTCTGAAGAAAACAGTTTAATTAGAATAACAAAGGCAAAATCTTGATGGAGTTTAGAGATTTTAGAGATGATTGAAGAATTACATTGGAGACAGGGATCAGAGAAAATCAGAGGAATGGTGTGGTATCTTGAAATATAGGTGAGGGTCCGGAGAAGTTTTTTTGTGTCTTTCTTTTCAGTATGAGAGAAATTAGGTAATGTCTGTGTACTGATTTGAATAATCCAATTAAGTGGTAAAAATTAATAATGCATAAAATATACAAGAGTCTCATTGAAGCAATATCCCTGAGTAAGCAAGAGGAGTGAAAGCTAGGGCACAATGGAAAGTTTGGTCTTAGATAATAACTCATGTTACGTAGGCAGACCTAAAATAATAAGATGGCCAGCTAGCGTGGCTTAGTGGCTGAGCATCAAGCTATGAACCAGGAGGTCACGGTTCAATTCCCGGTCAGGCCACATGCCCGGGTTGTGGGCTTTATCAATGATTCTCTCTCATCATTGATGTTTCTATCACTCTCTTCCTCTCTGAAATCAATCCTATATAATAAAAGCCTAATATGCTAAGTGTCCGGTCATCCAGTTGGCCATTCAACCAATCAAAGCATAATATGCTAATGATATACTAAGGCTGATCAACTGCTTGCTGTGATATGCACTGACCACCAGGGGGGCAGACAGTCGACTGGTTGATCAGTCGCTATGACATGCACTGACCACCAGGGGGAAGACACTCTGACTGGTAGGTTAGCTTGCTGCTGGGGTCTGGCCAATCGGGACTGAGCGAGATGGGCCGGACATGTTCTGGAACCCTCCTGTGGTCCCTCCCCGACTGGCCAACCTCCTGCATCCCTCCCTGGCCCAGCGATCATGCACCGGTGGGGTCCCTAGGCCTGGCCTGTACCCTCTCGCAATCCGGGACCCCTCGGGGGATGTCGGAGAGCCTGTTTTGGCCCAACCCCACTCAATACAGGAGCTATCCCCTGGTGGTCAGTGCGCTCCCATAGGAGGAGCGCTGCTCAGCCAGAAGCCGGGCTCGCAGCAGGTGAGTGCAGTGGTGGTGGCAGAAGCCTTTCCTGCCTCCACAGCAGCACTAAGGATGTCTGACTAATGGCTAAGCTGTCAGTCAGACATCTCCTGAGGGCTCCCAAACTGCAAGAGGGTGCAGGCTGGACTGAGGGAGCCCCCACCCTGAGTTCACAAATTTTGTGCACCAGGCCTCTAGTAAAAATATATTTAAAAAAAAAGATTAAATTCATCATACATGGACACAGAGGCAGGCCAATGAGTAAATGGGATGGCAAAATGTTATGAAAGATTCCTTTTATTTTGTCAGAAAATAACAAGCAGGTGCATCAGCTGAGCATGAAGATCATGAAAGAAATACTGTGGGTTGGAGGCCAGAGAACAACATATGAAATACTGTTTGGTAGAGTAGAGATTGATTGGTTAGAGATAGTTATGTGTCATATAACCTTTTGGTCAATGACAGATTGCTTATATGACCATTGACCCATGTATAATAATAAAAGTGTAATATGCTAATTAGACCGGATGTCCTTCTGGACGAAGCTGGGGCTGTGAGGGAAGCTCAGGTCCCAGCTGCCTGCCGGTGGCAGGAGGGAAGTCCAGGTCCCGGGTGGGTGCCAGAGGGAAGCCGGTTCTGGCAGCTGGGGGAAGGAAGGCCTACTATTGCACAAATTTTGTGCATCAGGCCTCTAGCAATATTATAATAGAGCTGAAAAATTTATATTGCCTAGTGACATGGTAGCCTTGCCTTAGTCAATGTTTATGGTGATGCTGGTATAAACAAACCTACTGTGCTGCCAGTCATATAAAGTATAGCACATATGACTAATAATGATAAGTGACTATGTTACTGGTATGTATTTGCTATACTGTTTATCATTAGAGTGTACTTTTTCTACTTACTAAAGAAAAATCTTTGCTGTAAAACAGTATGCTATGATATCAGTCTCATACATCTGATATTTACAGCATCTGTTGATCACATCATTTTCTCTTGTGCTTGATTTAATTTCTTGTTGTTTTGTATGGTAAGATGTTGCACAGACTTGTAGCCTAGCTATACTATATAGCCTACGTGTGTAGTAAGCTATACTATCTAGTTTTGGGTAAGTGCATTCTATGATGCTTGCACCACAATGAAAGCACCTAATGACATATCTCTAAGATGTGTCCCCATCATTTAAGTGGTGTGTAACTGTATATAAAACACCCAATAGTTTGTCTTGTGCTTGCTCCCAGGGCATCACTATTTAGAGTTGTTGACTGGCGTATAGATAATGTATCACATCAAAAATGAAATTACTGTAAACAAAGAGAGAAGCACACTAAATAGTGGGCCTCCAGCTTTAGTGAGTCATCTCAGGGTCCAAGGAGTAATCACTTCCTAACAAAGTATTTTTTAGTTATTTTCAACCCAATAGATGAGGTTTATTAAAGACATTTTCACTAAGATCAGGAATAAATTTCTTACTCCACTGAAACAAGCCTGATAGCACAGACAATGGGTTCTTTCATCACATGCTCTCAGGGGAGCATCGATCTTTCCCATCAGCTATGAAACCTACCTTCTTACCATGGTCCATTGACAGAGTTTTTTTAAAGATGACTTTTCTTAGAAATAGTTTGACCTGGTGAACAGTTCCTTCCTCAATCAGAATGCCCTGCAGTTTGGCCCTTCTCCTCAGAGGAGAATTAGAACAGGTGTCAGTAGATAATCTGTGTATAAATTGTAGTACTTGGCATCCTGCCTTGGGGAAAAATTAATTGCAACTATTAGGCTCCTAATATAACACAATGCTATATGTTGCTACTGGGGAATATCATTTAGGAAAAAAAATCACTGGCTGAGGTTAAATATTGTCTGACCATTAAACAGTTTCAACCCCAGTGTCTGTGAGGGAAGATGTATTATCTCACAACTTGGAAAGGGCAGAATAGCAGCTTGTCATTAAATAAAAAGTGGTGTTACTCTGAAGAGCTTCCCAAACTCCTCACTCTCACATAATAGACACTTGGAGCAAATGATCCCAAGAGAAGGATCAGAAAAAATGAATGTGACAGAAGCAATGGAATGTCAGCAGCATCTGTGCTTACTATTTGACTGTTTCCTTTACAACTTAAAGCACACGCAGACTGCTCTGGATATCCAGTGATATCAATTCTGTCTGCTTTCTGTTTTCAGTTAGTAGAAATCAGAGAGATCTGTATGCTAATTTAAATACATAAAAGTTTTTGTTTTGTTTTATGGTTTCCACTTATTCTATGTGTTTTCAAACAAAAACTTGTAGATAGGTATGGTTCAATCTTATATAGGTTGTCACTATTATAAGTCGGTCTGTATATACTATGTATGGAAATGCTGTTAATAAAGGGAATACAGTGAAATAGAACTGTTCAATGTAAATTTAGGCCTTGAGTCAGTAGGAGTTTTTGTTTTTTTAGTTTTTTCACATGACAATAACAGATTGGGGTTTGACTGTGTGTGATATGACTGTAAAGTGTTGGGCACTATTGTAAGTCACTCCCTTAGTAAGCACGATATAATGAAACTGGCTCAAGGTTGTTATACAGTAGAATGAGAAAAGCCTGTAGTTAGTAACATTAAAAAGTTACAACTTTCAGTTGGTCACTGCTTCTCTAATGTCACCTGGCTTCCCCAGCAGGTAAGCCTCTGCTTTTCCCAGGCCCTGACTCCTTTCTCATTACCCTACTGTCCACTGTAAGGAGTCAGGGTTTCCTTGGCAGTAAGCAGAACTGGACCTTTTAGCAGAAAAAGCAACATGACCCTGGGACATTTCATACTAGTACATGATGGGAAGCAATGATGCTCTCAACAATCTCTAGGAAAGTGGACAAAGGCCTCAGCTTATAAAGGTGACTCCCATTCTTACGAGTGGCGAAGCAGAAACAAATACATTAAGAATGAAAAGCGAAGATTTAAGTCATTGAAGCAACATCAATCATTTAAGCAATCTTATGGTCACAATGATGCGGAAAAGGCAATGTGATGTATACCTGACATAATTAGAAAGTATAAGTTCTCCATAACTTTTATTATAGGCAATGCTGCATGTTAGTGAAGCAGGTATATGAGAGTTCTCTACTGAAAGTTTGCCCAATACACAAAAGACTAAGGAAGTTTTAATTGCCCTAAGAGACTTCAAACCTAAAATTAGTTATTCTGAAGGTTCAGAACCTAGCAGTATCATTTCTCTACATTTGTGTGTGTGTGTTTGTGTGCGCACACACATGCACATAGGAGAGACAGAGAGAGGGAGAGGGAGGAATAGTGTTTGAAGTATGTCTGCATTTTATGCTTTGCCTTACATTCAATCATATACCCCAAATCACAAAGCTGAACATTTTAGAAGACTATGAAGACAGGACCACTTTGCCCTGGAGGTAGGAATCAAGAAATTGTCCTTGGTCATCTGTATGAAGAGATAATAGGGAAATATGTCAATATACAATAGGTATCAGAGGCATATTATTCTAAAAAGTTCTTTTTGGGTCAAATTAACTGCTAAATTTTTTATTGGTATCCCAAATAGAAACAGCCAGTTTCAGATTTACTGTCCAGCCTGAAATCCCATTAGTAGCTGATGTCATAACTATCTCCTTGGTTACCAGCAAGTATATACATTACAGGTGTGGCCTGTCCCATGGCTGGGAACCATTCTGAGTGACAGTCTTCCAGTTTGAGAGAAACTATTAATCTGACCCAAATAAAGAAAATGAGTCTTTAACATCAGGGTCAAAGGATCTGTTTGCTATTTACCCAATTTTTATCAGCATCCAAACTCTTGCTTTCTTGGCTAGATTCCAGGGTTGATTGGGACTCACAGAGACCCAACAGAAAGCTGTAAAAAGTTGTTACAGATCATTGACCCCATGCTAAAGGACCACTAACTGGCATACATTTCTGAGGCTGGGAAAATATTTTGGTGGTGATTTTGTTCTTTTGGTCAGTAATAATAAGTCACCACTTGTTTGAATGAGAGGTTGTTATGATTATGTTTGCTTATTTTTTAAATTGAGGTATAATTGACATATAGTATGAAATTAATTTTAGGGATTCAACAGAATGATTTGATATTTGTATACATTGGGAAATGAATACCACAATAAGTCTAGTTGAAATGCATCACCTTACATAGTTACAAAAAGTATTTTTTTCTGTGATGAGAACTTTTAAGATTTACTTACTCCCTTAGCAACTTTCAAATATGTAATATGGTTTTATTTACTACTAAAGACCCGATGCATGACATTTGTGCAAGAGTAGGCCTTCCTTCCCCCGGCTGCCGGCACTGACTCCCTCTGGCACTTGGGCCCTGGCTTCGTCCGGAAGGTTGTTCAGAAAATCATCTGGAAGGATGGCCAGAAGGATGTTCGGTCTAATTAGCATATTATGCTTTTATTATTATAGATTATTATAGACTAGAGGCCCGGTGCATGGATTCGTGCACTGGTGGGGTCCCTCGGCCTGGCCTGCAGGGATCAGTGGACCTCCATGCTGCTGCAGCCTGGCCTTACCTGCCAGCATGTTGTCTTCCAGCCCACTGTCCGTGTCAATCCTACACAGCACAAAGTAATGCGCAAAGTGGCAGGCTGCTGGGGAGGAGCCCAAGGCTGGGCTGGGGGCTGCACTGCTCCCTCTCATCCCGGCTCTACTGTGTCTGCCGCCACTCGGTAGGCTCGCTGCCACTCCGCTGCGGCCTCTGCGCACCCCTCCTAGGGCGATACCGGTGTGCCCATGACCATGCAGCTGCCGCTTGTCATCTCAGCCTTGTTCCTTGTGTGGCACTGGAGAAGCAGCTGTGGGCTCACACCCATTCTGTACCGATGCTGGGACTGGGAGCCATGAGCCCAGCGTCAGGTAGGAATCAAGAAATTGTCCTTGGTCATCTGTATGAAGAGATAATAGGGAAATAAATCAATATACAATAGGGATCAGAGGCATATTATTCTAAAAAGTTCTTTTTGGGTCAAATTAACTGCTACATTTTTTATTGGTATCCCAAATAGAAACAGCCAGTTTCAGATTTACTGTCCAGCCTGAAATCCCATTAGTAGCTGATGTCATAACTATCTCCTTGGTTACTAGCAAGTATATACATTACAGGTGTGGCCTGTCCCATGGCTGGGAACCATTCTGAGTGACAGTCTTCCAGTTTGAGAGAAACTATTAATCTGACCCAAATAAAGAAAATGAGTCTTTAACATCAGGGTCAAAGGATCTGTTTGCTATTTACCCAATTTTTATCAGCATCCAAACTCTTGCTTTCTTGGCTAGATTCCAGGGTTGATTGGGACTCACAGAGACCCAACAGAAAGCTGTAAAAAGTTGTTACAGATCATTGACCCCATGCTAAAGGACCACTAACTGGCATACATTTCTGAGGCTGGGAAAATATTTTGGTGGTGATTTTGTTCTTTTGGTCAGTAATAATAAGTCACCACTTGTTTGAATGAGAGGTTGTTATGATTATGTTTGCTTATTTTTTAAATTGAGGTATAATTGACATATAGTATGAAATTAATTTTAGGGATTCAACAGAATGATTTGATATTTGTATACATTGGGAAATGAATACCACAATAAGTCTAGTTGAAATGCATCACCTTACATAGTTACAAAAAATATTTTTTTCTGTGATGAGAACTTTTAAGATTTACTTACTCCCTTAGCAACTTTCAAATATGTAATATGGTTTTATTTACTACTAAAGACCCGATGCATGACATTTGTGCAAGAGTAGGCCTTCCTTCCCCCGGCTGCCGGCACTGACTCCCTCTGGCACTTGGGCCCTGGCTTCGTCCGGAAGGTTGTTCAGAAAATCATCTGGAAGGATGGCCAGAAGGATGTTCGGTCTAATTAGCATATTATGCTTTTATTATTATAGATTATTATAGACTAGAGGCCCGGTGCATGGATTCGTGCGCTGGTGGGGTCCCTCGGCCTGGCCTGCAGGGATCAGTGGACCTCCTTGCTGCTGCAGCCTGGCCTTACCTGCCAGCTTGTTGTCTTCCAGCCCACTGTCCGTTTCAATCCTACACAGCACAAAGTAGTGGGCAAAGTGGCAGGCTGCTGGGGAGGAGCCCAAGGCTGGGCTGGGGGCTGCACTGCTCCCTCTCATCCTGGCTCTACTGTGTCTGCCGCCACTCGGTAGGCTCGCTGCCACTCCGCTGCGGTCTCCGCGCACCCCTCCTAGGGCGATACTGGTGTGCCCATGACCATGCAGCTGCCGCTTGTCATCCCAGCCTTGTTCCTTGTGTGGCACTGGAGAAGCAGCTGTGGGCTCACACCCATTCTGTACCGATGCTGGGACTGGGAGCCATGAGCCCAGCGTCCGTTGGTCAGCTGAGCAGCACTCCACTGTGGGAGCACACTGACCACCAGGGGGCAGCTGCTGCATTAAGTGTCTGTCCCTGGTGGTCAGTGCATGTCATAGCTACTGGTCAACCAATATATATATACTGCTATATATATATAGCAGTGGTTCTCAACCTTCTGGCCCTTTAAATACAGTTCCTCATGTTGTGACCCAACCATAAAATTATTTTCGTTGCTATTTCATAACTGTAATGTTGCTACTGTTATGAATCGTAATGTAAATATCTGATATGCAGGATGGTCTTAGGCGACCCCTGTGAAAGGGTC
>NW_005354999.1:1520180-1532594 GCF_000412655.1 Myotis brandtii
GGGTTGGCCAGCCGGGGAGGGACCACAGGAGGGCTCCAAGGAGTGTCTGGCCCATCTTGCTCAGTCCTGATCAGCCAGAACCCAGCAACAAACTAACCTACCGGTCAGAGAATCTGCCCCCTGGTGATCAGTGCATGTCATAGCAACTGGTTGACCGATCAACTGTCTGGCCCCCTGGTGTCAGTGCACGTCATAGCAAGTGGTTGAGTGGCCTTAGCATACCATTAGCATATTATGCTTTGATTGGCTGGACAGTCAACTGGTCATCGGACGACCAGACACTTAGCATATTAGCCTTTATTATATAGGATAATCCCTATGCTGTATATTACATCCCCAAGACTTACTTATTTTATAACTGAAAGTTTGTACCTTTTGACCCCTTCACCTATTTCTTCCACTTTCCCCTCACCCCTTTCTCTGGTACCCACCAATTTGTTCTCTATATTTATGAGCTTATTTGGGGGGGAGGGGGGCAGTTGTTTCGTTTTTAGATTCCACATATGAGATCATATGGTATTTGGCTTTCTCTGTCTGACTTATTTCACTTAGCATAATGCCCTTGAGGTTCATATATGTTGTCATAAATGGCAAAATTTCATTCTTTTTATGGCAAAATAATATTTAATTATATATATATCACATTTTCTTCATAATGGACACGTAGGTTGTTTCCATATTTTGGCTAATATAAATATGCTATAATGAACATGGGGATCACTATATCTTTTTGAGTCAATGTTTTCATTTTTTTAAAAATATATTTTATTGATTTTTTACAGAGAGGAAGGGAGAGGGATAGAGAGTCAGAAACACCGATGAGAGAGAAACATCGATCAGCTGCCTCCTGCACACTCCCCACTGGGGATGTGCCCGCAACCAAGGTACATGCCCTTGACCGGAATTGAACCTGGGACCCTTGAGTCTGCAGGCTGACGCTCTATCTTCTGAGCCAAACTGGTCAGGGCTTCATTTTTTTTTTTTTTAATAAATAGCCTGAAGTGAAATTGCTAGATTATATGGTAGTTCTATTTTTAATTTTTTGGTGACCCTCTATACTGTTTTCCATAGTGGTTGCACTAATTTTCATTCCCACTAACAGTGCACAAGGGTTCCCTTTTCTCCATTGTATTGTCAGCATTTGTTATTTCTTGTCTTTTTGATGACAGTCATTCGGATAAATAAGAGGTGATGTTTCATTGTGGTCCTGATTTGCATTTTCCTGTTTGGAGGTATTGAGCACATCTTCATGTACTTGTTTGCTATTGTGGAAGTTCTTTATATATTTTAGATATTAGCCCCTTATCAGAAACATGATTTGTAAATATTATTTCTCATTCAGTATGTTTTCTTTTTATTTTGTAAATGGTTCCCTTTGCTGTGAAGGGGATTGTATTTATTTTCATCAACTGAAAAGGACAAATTCACAGCTTTAAGGTCTGTAGGAAATGAGGATGAAGTAAGAATTTTACTCTATCCCTTAGCAGCCAAATCATCAAGAAAGTCTACTTCTATCCTATGGATTTTTACACAGAATATAGCAATAATATTGAATGGATATAATTTCTATTAGCATTTGCTCATATGTCAAAAGTTGATCTAAATCCATACCAATACTGTTTTATTTTTGTTTGTTTAAAGCAGCGGTTCTCAACCTGTGGGTCGCGACCCCTTTGGCAGTCGAACGACCCTTTCACAGGGGTCACCTAAGACCATCCTGCATATCAGATATTTACATTACGATTCATAACAGTAGCAACATTACAGTTATGAAGTAGCAACGAAAATAATTTTATGGTTGGGTCACAACATGAGGAACTGTATTTAAAGGGCCAGAAGGTTGAGAACCACTGGTTTAAAGCAAAGTGCCAATTAGCAATATTTGAATACATCTGAGTTTTTATTTCTAATTTCTCATCTCATATATCTACAGTTCATGGCATTAAGCATAATTCCCATTTCAAAGAACACCAATTAAAAAATATATACTTGCTTAGTGTTAGCACTTCATATAGGATGAAACTTTGGGCTATTATCCAAGATACAGGAAATTTAAAACTTTCAAAGGCAAAAGTTCTCTGTACTTATACACAAAGCATGCTCACCTTCAGATTATTTATATATACTAGTATACAGGCACACTGGGGAGTGATTGAAGATGCTGCCAAATTCTTTCTGAACCTGCAGGATACAGATGATACCTTTTAAATTGGCAAAAACCTAATTAATCTTGCATGAGATGAAAACCTTTTCTCCTCAACCTGATAACAATACAGAACCGTAGGAAACCCACACTTTTCATGACAAAGCAGCCCAAGTGTGAAGGATATGTATGAAAATATTCAAACAGCAATAAAATTACTTTTTCTCTACCATAAAAAAGAACAGAAATCAAACCCTGTCACTCTCTGAGGTATTTTCGAAGTACTACACAACAGGCTTTTTAAATACTGTAGTTGCTCATAAAAATCACAGATCAAGTTAAGAAGCATTATATATGTTTGTATTTTTAAGTCATTTCTTTTATCAACTTGTCACAGAAAGCCTATGGTGCTTAAATTGATGTTTACTTGAACTACTGCTGAGCGATCCTTCTTCCACCCTCTAGGGAATCAGCAACATCTTTTAAAGCTTCTTGAGAAACTAAAATGCCTCCTCCAGTTTAAATAATGACTCTCTTGGCTTTAGTCATGCTATCAGTAAAAGTTAATTTTTTTAATGGTAAAACCATGACTCTCATACAAATATAAAATAGACACATGTTAAAGATTTTATGTAACCAAGTAATGAGGGAAATGCTAAGCTGTTAACAGTTGGTTCTAAGGAGAATTCAAAACCCCGCACATGTAGTATTAGGCACACAGGAATGGTGAACTAAATTCACAAATAGATGCAAAACTAGTCAATATCCACAGGAAATAATCAATTGTTTTTTCATTGGTCAGAGTTTATTTGCATACTTATGAAAAAAATCATTTGCAATAATTATCAGATGTGGTTTTTTTTTTTTTTACAAGTTAATAGATTGGTAAAAATGAAAGACAAAGTAGCTAAAAGATAACTACCCTTTGATCTTTTTTTCCCATTTCAAAGTTGTTCACAGATTTTCCTGACTCCATGAAATATGCAGAGGAAATAGAAACAACTTGTGATGTGATGGCTAACAAAAAGGATAATTAGGATAATTATCAGGTGTGGGTTTTTTTTTTTTTACAAGTTAATAGATTGGTAAAAATGAAAGACAAAGTAGCTAAAAGATAACTACCCTTTGATCTTTTTTTCCCATTTCAAAGTTGTTCACAGATTTTCCTGACTCCATGAAATATGCAGAGGAAATAGAAACAACTTGTGATGTGATGGCTAACAAAAAGGATAATTAGGTGAAACTTATGTTTCAAAGCAAAAGACTTTAAGTATTGAATGCATATTTAAAAATTTGTTGATTGATTTTAGAGAAAGAGAGGAAGGGAGAGAGAGAGAGAGAGAGAGAGAGAGAGAGAGAGAGAGATTGATTGATTTGTTGTTCCACTTGTTTATGCATTGATAGGTTCATTTTTGTATGTGCCCTGACCAGAGATTGAACCCACACCCTTCACGTATTGATATGATGTTTTAACCAACTGAGCTACCCTGCCAGGGTTTAAATGCATTTTTGCAGACCAGATATAAAAATCAAAGTGAAAAATTTATAGATTACTGAGATAATTTATATTTGCTGCAGCCTACATAAATAATTTTAGACAGAGAATATTTCCCCAAAACTTAATGTCATTGTTTGAATTCAGTCACAGTTGCTATTGAAAATTGCTCCATTAAATAATTTATAGATAGTGACTTATCAAGAACATGCTCAAAGGTTGATATCCTTGTTGTTTTCTGAAAGTATTCAATCAACTTCTAAAGCAACTAGAGAACCTAGAACAAATCATGTTAGGAATTTACATATTTAGGGGAAAATAGTTAAATTCCATTTATACTATATCTTTTAAAAACAAATATTTTTATTGATTTCAGAGAGGAAGGGAGAGGGAGAAAGAGATAGAAACATCAATAATGAGAGAATCATCCATTAGCTGCCTCCTGCATGCCCCACACTGGGCATGTACCTTGACCAGGAATGGAACCGTGACCTCCCGGTTCATATGTCAATGCTCAACCACTGAGCCATGCCAGCTGGGATATACTATATCTTTCTGTGTGTGTGCATGTGCACCTATGCACTCAAACAGACATCAGAGTGAATTCCTCAGCCATTATTGCCTCCTTTCTTGTTCTCACACACACATAAACACACTTTGCTAGTGCGATTGGAGGTTATTGATTGGTGCATTTTTATAAATGGCTGGTCAAGTGACCCTACTTCTTGAAAAAACTAACTCATTATTTTAGCCATATGTTGTGTCTTTTCATATCTTCTCCTTGATCCACTTTACTCTGCCCTGTGCCCTAAGAGGCTGACCTGGTTTACAACAAAGACCTGATTTCTGTGCGCTTTGGCTTCCATTTCAATTCCTAGTGGGATACCACAGTGAAAGAGTGAAGGAAGGAAGTGAGGTCAAGGAGTTATTGCTCTGGCTCTCTCCCCAAGAAGTACCTTCAGATCACTATGTCCCTGACAAAAGATTATTGCTCCTCTTAAAGCAATCCTTGCTATAAGTCTCTCTCTTTTGTGTTCTGGTGACTTCTTTATCCCTTTTGGTTTTGGAGTGATAACAGCTACTTTGCTATTACTTGACCATGGTTGTTTATAATTTTATAGATATAATTTACATATATATATATATTAGTGGCCTGGTGCATGAGTTTGTGCACATTGAAAGGAAGTTAATTAGAAGAAATATTTTAATATCGCTATTTGCCCTTTCTTTATAATAGAAGTGTCAACCAAATTCATGATCGACAATGACAGATCGAAACACATGCTTGCGATTGGCGCCAGTGAGAGCTTTATATGATTGCACATGTCTGAGTCAACTAAGCCTTTTATATATATAGAATAAACTTGCTTAATTAGACCTGCTTTCTGATGTAGCTAAACTTTTCCAGCCCAGCGAAGCACCCCAACTTCTCTTTCAGGGAATTGTCAGCAACACAGCAGGAAATATCAGAATAATAGCAGATGCCCTTTCTTTATAATAGAAGTGTCAACCAAATTCATGATCGACAATGACAGATCGAAACACATGCTTGCGATTGGCGCCAGTGAGAGCTTTATATGATTGCACATGTCTGAGTCAACTAAGCCTTTTATATATATAGAATAAACTTGCTTAATTAGACCTGCTTTCTGATGTAGCTAAACTTTTCCAGCCCAGCGAAGCAACCCAACTTCTCTTTCAAGTAATTGTCAGCAACACAGCAGTAAATATCAACATGAAGCAGATTATTATTGTAGATCACGCAGGGAAAACAAAAGGTAAAATATTCAACTGCGGCAGTGTTTGACTATTCTGCACAGTGAGAAAACCTGAAGTCATTTTCAAGGTCCACCATTTCTTACTTCTTTTCAGTTGGGTCTCTAGGCTTTTTAAATCTCCATTTTCCATCTAATGAAAAGAAAATAGGATTCCACCAAGTCTCCTATCTACCTACTCCAGAACTTCTGTGAGGATCAAATGAGATGAGGCACAGGAAAATGCTTCACAGACATTTGGTTAAAGTGTGAAATGTTTCCACCTGGCTATAAAGCAAGTTGTATTCCTGGGCTAAAGAAACTGCAAGGAGGCTAGTCACTAGTCGCTAGAGAGGAAGCTGGGCATTGCTACGTGACATCATTACCTGGCGCCCACAGCCACCGTTTCCGGGCTGGGTTGGGCTGTGGGCTGCATTTTGCGCCTGGGGTCTCAGCAGCATTGACTGCGATTTGGTGCGCTGTTGCTCCAGGGTGGTGGCGGGGCCTGTGTCCACTTGGGGGGAGCCTAGTGTTGCTTTGTAGGTGCCAGGTCCGTGGTGCCATTTCTCTGTAAATGGCCAGTGAGCATCATGACAGCTACTGCGTTGAGCATCTGCCCCCTGGTGGTCAGTGCGCTGTTGGGATCCTGACTGATAACCATGCCTAAATGTGCTTTCATCCTCTGAATCTTGTGGTTAGCTGGAGGGGTTAAAATCTCCAAGGTTATAATCTAGGCTGAGGAAGTAGCAGCTCTCTCAAGGCTTTACTCTTGACCTGGGGTCAGCAAACACGATCTGTACATGACCAAAGAGTAAAATTTTAGGTTTTGTGGCTCATGCCTAACAGCAATTGATAGGAAGGAAACATGGGCATGGCTATGCTCCAGTAGAACTTTATTTTAATGAGACACCAGCAGAAAGACAATACATTGTGTTTATAGTATCTGAATCACTCATTAAGGAAAGTATGAAAATAAAAATGTCAAGTTAGCTAAAAGGTTAAATTTCTATAGAACAACAAAACCACAAGCTCTGGGTCGTCGTTTCTACAAGCCACATGCACATTATAATTTATCATTTTTAGTATGTTAACTTCGTACTTTTCTTTATGAGGCTGGAAAACATCAAAACATCAAATACATATTAATCTCTTGAGAGAATTAGATGAGATTGAGGTGCGCTTATAAAAAATACACTTCAGCCCAGCCAGAGTTGCTCAGTGGTTGAGTGTCGACCTATGAACCAGGAGGCCATGCTTTGATTCCTGGTCATGGCACATGCACAGGTTTCAGCTCGAACCCCAGTAGGGGGCATGCAGGAGGAAGCTGATAGATGATTCTCTTTCATCATGGATGCTCCTATCTCTCTCTCCCTCTCCTTCCTCTCTGAAGTAAATAAAAATATATTTTTAAAAATGTACTTCAAAATATTAACGAATCAGTGGTCATTTTGCTTATTTCCATGTTTTGGTAAAGTAGTTCTTCATAAATAGACATATAAATAGATGGAAAAAAGGAAAATAACAGAATCTGGACATTTTGGAGGAATGGTCAGTCACCCCAAATTTCAACTGCTTGGTGCAGAGCTTGTTAGGGGCGCATGGTCCTTCTGAGTAGGACTTAACACTATTCTAATGACTTAATATTCAATAAAACAAGCCGAAACTGTGTCCTGCCTCTATGAGAATAACTTTTATGAGAGAAATCTTGCTCCTTCCATCATTGCTCATTAAACAAGCTTAACATTTTTTTCTCATGATTTCCTACTTTGACCTAGACATGTGGTAAATATTTTACATCTATTATAATACTGATGTTCAAACATTGTTATGGAATAGATGTTTCTACCTCATTTTATAGGTATAAAAAGTGAGGCTACAGAAATTTAGGTTTTGGTTTGCCTAGCTTCTTTCTTGTCAGGATGAAGTGGTGACTTCTATGCTCCTTATCTTCCAGACTGGAAATTGCAAGTCTTATTAGTGCTTTAGACTCTCACTGCACTTTCCATATAAATTGCAATTCTGGAACCAACAACTATATACATTTCAGTATCTGCATTTGTTCATTATAAAGAATTAGTTTCTCTCATTTATTTTATATCAAGTGTTACATTTTTATGTATTTGTATTTATGTGTTAAGCTTTAGAAACAAGAGGATATGCAAAATGCTGCACACAGATACTAATTTTAAAAATTTATGATGCCTATCTTCTAACTGTGAAAAGAGCAGAGTAGACTTAAAGTAGAATAGTGTTGTGGTTTTATTGGCATAGATCTATGTCTGTGTGTGTTTACTGAATGTATATTAAAACATCAAGTAATACATTTTTGAGAGCTAATAAAGTTTTGTCAACCTTAGGCTTTGGGAGGTAACCCCAAAGCAATACCGAGTTGTAGAAACCACAGACCCAAGGACAAACAATACTTTGCACTCTTTAATCTCACTCCTTTATGGAGGCTATACTTCTCTCTTGTATAACTGCCCTCTGCAAACTCCCCTTGCTCTCCTCGATTTTCAGCTATAAGTCTATAGTCAACTCTGTGTGTATTTTTTCATCTAAACATGTTCAGACTTCATATTATAAACATTCCTCACTCATAAACTTACATTATTTCCAAGTCTTCTAATCTTATGCTTAGTTATACATGATACTATCTGCAAATTGTTCATGTAGGAAAACATCGTGTAGGCATATTCACGCACCCTCAGATTTTTATAGATGTGTCTGAGAATGGAAGTGCTATTGCCACAATGAAGTCATCAAGTTAAAAGGAGGGTTTAATTAATCTGCCAGGAAACTGAAGGTCCTACTAGGTTCCCTAACTTAGATAATTATGGCATCATCATCTGCTTAGTCAACCAGGCTCAAACCTTTGCATTCACACATTCATTTCTTCAAGCAAATCTTTTTGTTTGTTTTTGGTTTGGGTTTTTTGTTAATCCTCACCCAAGGATATTTTTCCATTGATTTTTAGGGAGAGTGGAAGAGAGAGGGAAAGACAGAGAGAAACATTGATTGGTTGCTCCTGCACGAGCCCTGAACCCTGACCAGGGCCTGGGCCAGGGAGGAGCCTGCAACCAAGTTATGTGCCCTTGACCGGAATCGAACACGGGACCCTTTGTTTTCCAGGCCAACTTTGTATCCACTAAGCCAAATAGGCTAGGGCCAAGCAATTGTTTTCCAAGTTCAATGTGTCAGGTTCTTGGGATAGAGTAATGAAAAATAGTGATCATATTTTTAGTTTAGAATGGTTATTCTTACTGGATAATAGTCTAACTCAGGAAAATATCAGAAGCAAACAACCATCTATGCAGTTATCTAACATGTATTTTAAAGTAGCTACCATAAAAGTGTTTCAACAATTATGAACACTCTGAATACAAATCAAAAGTCTAAGCAAAAGAATAGAAAAAAATAACAAAGAAGAAAAGAGAAATTTTAGAGTCACTATATATGTTTCCATAAGCTCTCCACTGACTTAAAATCCTCCAGGCTCTGCTACCTTTGGGAAGTTTTTAGGGGTTTGCATTCCCTAGTGTGACTAACACTGGTTTTTTTTTGATGCCCTGAACTATTTGATTTTTCCTGAGCATGTTGTATATCTGTGTGCCTTTATGCTTTGTTCTAGAAAACTTTCAAATGTCAATGTAATTTCATATAAAGATCATTTTATATTTATTTACAAATGGTTATAAGTTTGTGGGTACACTTGTTTAACACACATTTGCATTATTGTTGTGTTGTGGTGATGGCTCTCTTCTAGCACCAAGCTCAGTACCATGCTGATGTATGCTGATAGAATGAAAAAAAAAACTTAGAAGCTAGAAATAGGAAGGCAATAACCTGGCAAAATATCTATTAGACTCATTATATGTTTCTGTGGAAGAAAGTGAATGCTACCAGCAAAGTGTTTAGAGACATACCTATATGAATTTGATCTCCATCAACTAAGCATGTTTTATATTCTTCTTTAGGACTGTGTCTAGGTGAAATTGGGATAATACCACCCATCCACAAGACTATAATAAGAATTAAATTCGATCATATAAAGAGCATTGGAATTCAATAAATCTCAAAAAAAATCTATTATTATCATCTTCCTTATAATCAATACCAAATGTGGGTTCTATGACACACTCTGTATGACTGTTAGAAGACATCTACATTTCCTATGATCTAGATACATGAAATATTCTACATGAAATATCTCAGTACATGCTCTGTTGAAGTTTCTTTAATAATGAGATCATTCACTGATAGCGAGGAGAAATTACTCAATGCAGCAAGAACAGGTACTTCATTGTGTTGAAAGAGGGGGGAGAAAGGTTTTAAAAAAGAGGAAGGTGAAGAAGAAAAATAATATAGGCAGTAAATGGAGGGAAAGCTTAAATAAAAACCAAATATGGAAGAGAATAGAAAGTACAAGTAGTGGAGAAAAATAATGAAATGGCATTAATATTTGTAGAACTTTCGCAACTTTTAAAATAATTTCTCATCCATCATCTAACTTATTTTCTTACCAATTCTATAAATAGATAGGAAAGTACACAAAGTTAAGTGACTTGTTCACAAAAGCAGAGCGAGGGCCTGAAAGTAGAAATTTTGAGTTTTTTAAGTGGCAATTAGGTGTCAAGACAAAAATGCTTGCCTGTGTTCTCTCTTAGTAGCAATAAAACCTTGACAAATTCAGAGCAGTCCCAAAGCAAATAGTTGTGAACCATCCCAGCCAGCTCTCTTTCCCTTGTGATTGTTGATTTTATTTACTTTGTTAGCTCATTAGTTCACATGATACTCACATAAAGGAGAGTACAGGGCACTGTCTGATTTCGCTTTAGCATCTAGCAAAGTTATGATTGTCGTTCATTTGAAAGCAGGAACTATGCCTCTTTCACTATATACACTGTATTAAGCTTCTGTCAATATCACTATATCCGTATTGCAGAAAGCCTGATAGATATATGTTTGTGGATCTAAAAAAGGAATAAATAAAAATATGATTTGAAAAGATGATATAACTACCCTTAGTAATCTATTATTGTGATTAATAATGTTTTATTACAAAATATTACTTTAATTTTATGTTTTAATGTAATCTCAACTTGAAAGAACACTTATGTTTTCAGAAAACAATGGTAAATTCCTTTATATATTTGAAGGCTATTAGAAGATTGTAAGGTCTTTGCTGACTTGACTGTGTTAGTTGGATCCAATAGGATCTGAACTGAGGTGAACTTTCATCCCATCCCCACCACTCTGCCACTTTCTATTCTGCTTCAGCCACACTGGTCTGTTTCCCAGCACAGGTCTCTGGTCTCTGGCATTTGCTGATGCATCTGCCAGGAGCACATTCAGTCTAGAGAGTAAAGTGAACTGGGTTCCCCTGCTTCTCAGTAAGCCTTCCTTTAAAAGAATGTCCTGGTGGCTTCACCACTCTCTCTTTATTCTTATTAGCTGCCACATTTTTTCTCCATGGCGCTTGTCAACACTTGACATTATACAGTTACTTGTTCACTTATTTACTTTTTTCATTCTGCCACTTAAATGTAAGCTCCACGAGTGCAGGGACATTTTCTTGTTCAAGGTTGCATTGCCATTGGCCAGCAAGTATGGTGGGAGCTCAGCGAGCATTTGTTGAGTAGATGCCAATCTGGGTAGTCCAGAGAGAAAACTGGAGAAGAAGGATCTGGTGGGTACTATGGGGCTGAGATGTTAAGGGAAAAATAATCAAAGGTAGACAAGAGTAGCAAGCATGTTCTGTTCTTCAGACAGGAACATAGCACCCAGAATCCCTGATGTTTAATGAACCTTGATGCATATAGTGTTCTCTGTAAATATTTAGAGATGAATGAACACAGGATCCTATATAAAGCAGTTGCCTTCATTCTTTATGTAAGTTTGTAGCATCTGGCCCACAGAAAGTTGGCTCTAAAATCAGGTACATACATTTGGGCTTCTCTGAACTAAATAATCTCCATTACATCATTCCTCATAACTATTTCTCTTTTTTTTCAAATTTTTGTCATTCTTTTAAAACAGTTAACATTTTCTATGAGTTTTAAGGCATATACTATGGGACCTTTTACTTCTTTGATCAGGACTTGACCAAAAAAAAAAAGTATGCAATGTGAATGCATACCTATCATATATAAAATATTCTGGAACTTTCTATACCCTTGAATTTTTAAACTATTTTCTTTATTAATTTTAGAGAGAGGGGCAGATAGAAACATCACCCACAACCCAGGCATGTGCCCTGTCCAGGAATAAAACCTGTGAGCTCTTGATGCATGGTATGACATTCAGCTCACTGAGCTACACCAGCAGGGCTCCTTGAATTTTGAGCCATTATAAAGTCAGAACTCATAGGCCATACTTGGTTCTTTATGATGTTAGTTTCAACAACATAAATAAATTGCATTGGATCATTACACAAAATGTATTAAGTACAGTAAAACAATGATAAAACTATGCAATCTATTTGTTCTGATAACTGTGAATGTTTTTTATTAGGTAACAAGGCAATATTAAACAGAAAATTCCAGAAACAAACAATTTGTACATTTTAAATTGTGCACCATCCTGAGTAAGGTGATGAAATCTCACTGTCCTGCTCTCCCTCTCATGGTTTGAAGCATCTCTTTGTCCAGCGAATCCACACTCTATGAGCTACGCGCCTGTTACCCACCTAGTAGCCATCTCAGTTATCACAGTGCTTCTTTTCTTATTTATTTTAAATGTATCTTTATTGTTAAAAAAGGATTAAAGAAGTGCTTATTTTCAAGTGACCCTTATATTAGTAACTCCACATTCACCTAAGTTTTATTATAGTATACTAGAGGCCTGGTACCTGAAATTCGTGCATGGGGGAGGGTGTCCCTCAGCCCAGCCTGTGCCCAGCCGGGACCCCTCGGGGGATGTCTGACTGCCGGTTTTGGGCCTAAACCGGCAGACAGACATCCCTCTCGCAATCCAGGACGCTGCATGCACCAGTGACCATACTTTTCATACAGGTGAAAGGCATC
>NW_005354999.1:1532746-1554340 GCF_000412655.1 Myotis brandtii
AGTACATAACATGATCCTTCTGAGGCAGTAGTACTATTTTCCCCATCTTATGGGTGGAAAAACTGAAGCAGAGAGAAGTTAAGTAGTCGGCTTTGTTACACAGTTGTAAGTGTCAGAATCAGGGCTGACCACAAAATGTGCAGGCCAGAGTCCATGCATGTCATCGCTGCATCATCCTTTTTTTTCAGTGTTAGAGTAGCCTTGCCAGGTTTTAATTTTTAAATCTAAGAGACTATTCCCAATATATAGGAATGCATGTTCATTCCCATGTAGAATAAACAGGATGTGAACAGTTTGGAGATTCTTCTGATGAATTAGGATTAAGCAGCCACAGATCTCTTTTTCAAATACTGCAGAAGCCCCCTTCCTTGTTTAACTGTGTGTGGGATGTAGCAGTTTATAAGCTATGACAGCGTCGCTTGCAATCCGGGACCCCTCCGGGGATGTAGCAGTGCACCAAGTGGCAAGCGGCCAGGGAGGAGCCCAAACCGGGGCCAGGCACCGCGCCACTCATGCTCATCCCAGCCTGCTGCACCTGCTGCCGCCTCTCGGTAGTGCTGCCGCGGAGGTGGGAGAGGCTCCCCGCTGCAGCTGCACTCGCCAGTTGTGAGCCCTACTTCTGGCTGAGCGGCGCTCAGTCACTTGCAATCCGGGACCCATCCGGGGATGTAGCTGTGCGCCAAGTGGCAAGTGGCCAGGGAGGAGCCCAAACCGGGGGCCATCCCGGCCTGCTGCACCTGCTGCTGCCTCTCGCCTCTCGCCTCTCGGTAGTGCTGCCGCGGAGGTGGGAGAGGCTCCCCGCTGCAGCTGCACTCGCCAGTTGTGAGCCCTACTTCTGGCTGAGCGGCGCTCCCCCTGTGGTAGCACACTGACCACCAGGGGCAGCTCCTGTGTTGAGCATCTTTCTCCTGGTGGTCAGTGCCCATCATAGTGACTGGTTGACCGTTCATTCCTGTCATTCTGTCGTAATGGTCACTTAGGCTTTTATATATATAGATTGTTGTAATTGTTCTAAGTTATTACAAGTTGTTGTTGTTAACCTCTTACTGTATCTAATTTTATAAATTAAACCTACCAGAGATACGTATATATAAGAAAACACATAGTATGTACAGGATTTGGTACTATCCACAATTTCAGAGGGTCATCTCCCATGAATAAGGTGAAACTGTAATAGGTAGTTTTTACTCTATACATATTGGCAGATTTCCCTTGGTAGTTTTCCCTTAATTCTTTTATCTATCTATCTATCTATCTATCTATCTATCTATCTATCTATCCATCCATCCATCCATATAGCTATCTAGCCATCTGTCTAACAAATATATCCATTTATCTTGATTTTGGATGTAGCAAGGATTGGGAATGCTAGGAGGCCTTAAAGATAGACCTCATTATACTGAAATACAATAAATTCAGTTAATGGTAACTAGTTTAGTAGCTTAGACATTTTAGGATTACACATAGTTTTCAACTTTAAGGGAATTTGGGTTTTATATTCACATTGGAGCCTTACTGGAACTTGATTTGTATCCATATTGGCCATGCCTGGGTTTCATGTAGTCTTTAAAAAAAAGTCAAAAGCAAAAAAAATGCTTTATGTGAAAAACCGTAATGCATTTCTTAGTCTAACAAAATTAATTGAATGTGGTTAGGGGATACCAATACATTAGAGCCATTATGGTACATGTTCCAGTGGATAAAGTAAATATTTTTGAAACTTCAATATCACTTGACAAGAAATCTGTGTAAATGAAAACATGGCAAGTACAGAATAATGGAAGAAATATGTTGTGGGTTTTTTATTTTTTTATTAAGAACACCCACAGTCTTGCGTAGAATACCCACAGGAGGCTCAGAAACATAATGGGAAAAGTGCAAAATCTATCGAGTGCTTTATTGGCTCAGTTATTCTCTGAATGGCAGTAGATATAAATACTCTCCTTGGCCTTAGGGCTGCCTTCAAAAATGCTTGTCTATATTAACTTAGATTGCAAAAAAAAAAAGTGTCAGTGACTCTGTTAAGACTGCAGGCAGAGATTGAAAAATGGTGCAATAATATTCTAAGTAGTTGACCAAGATCAGAGCTGTTAAGAGGAAGTGACAGGTGGTATAAGCATCCCCAGGCTCTGACTGACTAAATTGTCAATGGCACTTTCTATACCTAAGCTGATAATCACAGCAGCCACATTGTGCCAAAACTTCTTGTATTTTTGATCTGGGGTTTCTGTTAAGGATAAAGCATTTTATTTATTTTTATTTATTTTTTAAAATATATTTTATTGATTTTTTTTTTACAGAGAGGAAGGGAGAGGGATAGAGAATTAGAAACATCGATGAGAGAGAAACATCGATCAGCTGCCTCCTGCACACCTCCCATTGGAGATGTGCCCGCAACCAAGGTACATGCCCTTGACCGGAATCAAACCCGGGACCCCTCAGTACGCAGACCGATGCTCTATCCACTGAGCCAAACCGGTCAGGGTAAAAATCTTCTAAAGAAGTGAAAATGATTAATTTGTTATGTTTAGGGATTTTAAATCCTATGTTAACATGTAAAACTATTGAATTAAGCACATTTTCTCATACACCTTTGAGCTTACAAACATTAAAATCTCAAGTACATGGTGGTATAATTCTGTGTGTGTGTGTGTGTGTGTCTGTGACTGAGACTTGACTAAGGTTTCAGCTGTTTGAGAGCCTGAGGGTATATATTTCTATTTCTGTATTCTTATCACTTAGCATATAATATATACTAGTATAATATTTGGTAAATGAATAAAAAGATTGGACAGGTGAACCATGTTAACGATAACAATAAACATCTTTTCTGAAATTTCATGGGGGGCACTATCCTATAGCCATGCCCTTGCCAAAGGCTATTTCAGAGCTCAGTGAGGTTTCAAATGTAATTTTTGAAGACATAACCCTGTTTGACTCGCTTGCCAAGCCCTAAGCTGCTGGGATTGCAGTTTTAAAGGAGGTGAAATGAGGAGAACTGACAGTGAGTCGGCTGGGGCTGGGGCTGGGGCTGGATGTAATTTAATTGGAAAAGATGCAGATTTTTCATTTTAATTGTTCTAAGATCTAGAAAATACTCCCAGGAATTTAAAAGAGATACATGTGGATACTTAATCTTCAGATTTATAGCATAACTAGTCAAATATGGCAAATGGGTTTAGCAGAGTCTGTGAAGGCTTGGATAATTGCCCCAAAATTCAATAGATCAAACTACTGTGACTTTTCATAGAAAGAGGGTTCCCCTGCGTAGGATAACAATGACAGTTTTCTGAGAAGTCTGTGAGCAAGTGCTAACAGATTGCTCGCCTACTCAGCCAACCAACGAGTCAGCCTCATTCTCCAGAGTCTGTCATTCCCAAGTCAAACATCAGTGCGGGGACTGAGGGGCAGAAAGACCTAATCCTGTTCTTCCTGTCCCTCCACAGCATCCACCACCTGATGGAAAGACTTCTGTTTGTGCCGGTGATCTGCTGTCCTATTGCTAGAGTTCGCTCAGGTTCTATAATTGGTAGAGGAGCAAAGATGTTTCCGAAACATTTTTGTCAACAGCTCTGCCCTTCCAATGCTCTTTTCTTATTTTTCAAAGCAGTGGAACTGCCTCTTTGTTTGTTTGTTTGTTTGTTTGTTTGTTTGTGTCGCACTGACCATGTTTAATTTCACCTGAGCCCTCTGTTCCTGGCAAGCAGTGACAATTCAGAATGCTTCCTCCCTTTCCCCACCTCCATGCACCCACAACCCTTTTGAGTTCTGGGAAACTGCTCAACAGCAAAACACCACCGTTTCCCATATGACTTAGACAAGCCTGGAAGGGGACCCCATTTTTACCTCTTTGGAAGAGCAGACACAGAGCCTCCAAAGCCCATTGGCTGTGTCATGAATGATTAGCTGCACTGTTTGCATCCCCTGACCCCACCGATCAAGCCACCTTGCCATGCTCATCATCTCACCCTGCCATGTGCAGTTCTTTCTAGCCCTGGGTACCTCTCCCTAGAAAAGAAAATTCTTCTCTGTCTCACCTTTGAGACACTTGCAGATCTTGCGGTGAGAACATTTCTCCCCGTTACAGTAATCTCCCTCCTCCCCCTCACTCTCTTCATTGCACTATTCTTTTGAATAAGCTGTCGTTCCCTATACCCAGATTCTTTTTATTTGACAACACAGTCATGTTTTATATAGGAAATAAGTTGAAAGAAGAAAACATACACACTAGATGTGGGAACTCCACACATCGGTGCCTAGAGTTAATATTAGCGAGATATTTTAGTTGCAGCTTTTTGGAAAACAGGAATAGATTCGTTGGCAGAGCATAGCGTGAATGTGACAAACAGTGCTGCATCATGAATACGTGGTTGGTGTGTGAACAGAGAGGGGTGAGAGAGCATCAGTCTTATCTGCAGGATTGTTTCCAACTAGATACTTTTGTTTACTATTGCCCTCTCCCACCACTCCAGATTTTTATCTGCTCCCCCAAAGCCAGGAATTTTGTTTGTATCACTTAAGATCTTTGAAGATCCTAATATACAGCCACCGCTTTGGAGTGGGGGCTGGAGAAGAAGCCAGAAGAGGGCTTTGGCCCAGGGTGGTTGGACCTGGGCCTCTGGTTCTGCCCTTAATAAAAGATTTAACGAGTAAATGAACTAATTGAAAGGGTAAAGTGGAACAGTGGCTACGGGAAATATCTCTAGCACTTACTTGTTCATCATCATAGGCATATCTGGTAAAAATCGTAATAAAACGTCTATTGTCAAACATGTAAAAACTCTGAGAGCCTCTAAGAGTATACTCTTTAAGAGTATAAAAAGTAATCTTAATTTAAAAGAACACAAGACATGCAGCAGCTATTAAAATATTTTTCCGAATATGTGTGTGTGTGTGCATAATGCGTGTATGAATATATATGTCAGTAAAGCACTTATAATTCTATTGTTTAAATAAATTTAACATCTTTTCATTTACAACATAATCAATTCTATACTAGAATGCATTGTGTCAGCATAATCTGTTTATGTGAAAATTTAGTTCCAAAAGAAGAAATGGTTTGTGGAGCTGACTACTTAATATTTTGGTATTTCTTGCATTCAAATGTAAAATTATTTTTAATCTACTTAAAAGAAAAATAACTTCACACTTGATCTTAAGAGTTTGTTAATTATTTACAATAAAACAATGAATGAACCCTTCTATAGACCACATATATTGAATTAAACATACCATTAATTGCAGGCAATGGAAGGAACCACAGATAAGAAATCATTTGAATTAGAATGTCAGTCTTAAAGGAATACTTTGCAAGAAGGCCAATTTTACAGTAATACATGGCAATGCTTGTAGTGGTGCCCACAAAATTGTGGGTTACAGTTAAGGTCACTTTCTAACATTTTCTCTGATAATGATATCACCATGACTATGCTGTATTTATTCATGATGTCTGTGCCTGAATCTTGTCTTGTTTGAACTCATTTCTAATTTTCATATTATAACACTATACTCCATGTTATTTCTGAAAGGAGGAAACAGAAATCCATTCATAGGGTAATAACTATATTAGCAGATCCTATTCTCCAAACTTCCACTTAACTGGTTGAACCAATGGGATGATAGCATTATTTTGTTCAATATGTCAATGTAGGGGAGAAAAAGTTTTCCCTGACCTTCTTAGTGTCCCTGGCTGGGTCTGAAAGTTAACTGACAAAGAAAGATTAATAGAAGAAAAGCATACATATTTATTTAATAGATGTTTTATGTAACACAGGAGCCTTTATAAGGACATGAGACCTAAGGAAACAGTTAAACCTGCATACTTTTATGCTAGGTTTGAGCAAGAGTAGACAGTCACAGAGAAATACAATAGGCCAAGGAGTATGAAGTAATTTTAATAAACTGGGGGAAACTTAGCAATGCTGATTTCTTTGAATTCTTCTTGGTGTCCTTTTTGTCTTTGAAGATAAGGATGCCCCTTTCCTTCAGGTGCAGGAAGGACACTTCACACATGAGGGTTTTATGACCTGTTTCAGGGTAGAAGGGTTGGAAAAGGTCAAAGTGACCTTTTTGTTTTTGCTATTTAAACTCCTTCAGAAGTTTAAAGAGTCAAGGTGCCATATTTTGGGGGAGCATGTCCTGAACCCTACTACCAATGACTACATACAATTTTTATTTCCTTTGTCATTATTAACTCAAACTGCTTCTAGTTCTTTATCTTCCAATGTGCCCAGTAATAGTTTCAGTCTGTCACACATTATAATATACTCTTTGAAGTCTATCTCTAAGGCCATCTTCAATCTTTAGCTCAGGTTATTTGCTACCCCAGAGGCTATATAGCCAGATTCTGCAGAATAAAATTTTCATGCATTTAAAAAAATTCCCATTGGCTTAATAATGGACAGAATATATGCAATGCCCATGACTGAAATATTCAGATAGTTCAAGCAAGGCTTAATCTGGGAGTCAAATAATACCCTCAGGGACCCAGGTTCTCTCTTTCCCGTGGGTCTACCGACTACAGTGCTAGCTTCCTGTTGGCTCTTCATAGTGGCCCATGCAGCTCCTTCAAGTACTCTTTTCACATAATATTCAGGTAGAAGAAATGCATCTTCTAATAGTTTTTGTGGAATGAGAAGAAACTTCTAACTTCCTTCAAAAATGTAAATATTTATTGACATTGCATTAGCTATTGTTGGAGATCAAACAAACACTTTTGTCTTGAGGATGATGATAATCAGGGCTCATCCCTAAATATGTAAAAGAAACCAATTCTACATGATTTTCGTGTATAATGATGAGGTGGTGTGTTGTTTCTTAAAGGAAAATAGAGTACCCTTAACCAAGGAAGGTAGCCTAAACCCACCAGTGTCTCAGGGCACTCTCTTCTAATTATCCTGTATTCCATCCAATTGAACCCCTGATATAGTTATACTTTCCATACTATGTTCTCAATTCCTATAGTTAGAATGATCTTTCCCTGGCTTCCTCTATGGCTCATTTTCTCCTTACATTCATTAAAATTTTACTTCAGTGAGATCTACATAGAGGTCTATTTAAAATTGTAACCTCCCCCAAACCTTCTCCTGTTCATACTTTCTAGCTCTATGTTTAGTTTACTTGAAAAATAGTGCTTATCTCCATCTAATGTACATATATGTGCAGATATACATATTCATATATATTTATATATTTATACTAGAGGCCCGGTGCACGAAATTCATGCATAGGTAGGGTCCCTAGGCCTGGCCAGCAATCAGGGTTGATCAGAGCCTTCTGGCTGCCCACCGGGCCCTTCCTTCATTCCGCACAGCCCCCTGGTGGTCAGTGCACATCATCGCAAGCGATTGAACTCCGGGTCTCCAGGGTGAACTCCTAAGGGGACACTTTGCATATTAGCCTTTTATATATATAGATGTCCTTACCTCATTTAGTGTCTGTCTTACTCTCCTCCATCACTATTTAACCCCCCCCTCCACACATACATGCACACACACACACACACACACACACATACACAATGAGACACACTAAAAATAAGCCCTGTAGGGACAGAGATTTGGAGCTTTTTGTTCATTGAAGAGTCCCCAGTGTTTAGTGCAATATCAGACAACAGGTTGTACTCAATAAATATTTGCTGAACAAATAATTCCAATTTGCTTTTCCATGTGTAGAGATGTTTGATTTATCAATAAGGGTATAACTAGACTGTCTGACATTCTATTGAAGTCCCTTTGGGTAAGTCAGATCTAGCTAATGTCGTCTAATAAATAAGTCGGTGTAAAAATGATCATATTGAACTGTGATTATATAAGCATTCAGCTAATTTACTTCTTTCTCTTTTCAAATTCTTTCAATGAAGCTTGGGCTGGGTTTGAGGTCTTGAACTGGAAGATGACTACAGATTAATGCCATATTATTTTTTAAAATTTTATTTTATTAAATTTATTGGTGTGACATGTGTTAATAAGATTACATAGATGTCAAGTGTACACTCTATTATACATGGTCTATATATTACATTGTGTGCCCACCACCCTCTTTCTGTTCCTACTACTTATCTGAGTAGGTGGAAAGAATGAGTTTGTAAGAGATGCAAAGTGTTAATAGGGTAGAGTTGTGATGCAAGCCAGCAGCTGGGTACATCTAGGGTGTTAAGATTTGCTAAGAGTGAGACACTTACTAGAGAAATCAGCACTGTCAGCATCGGTAAATTAAGATTGGATGGATGGCACATTATTGTCACTGTTCTGCTGAGTGTCAACCCCACTTGTTAATATGCAATCTCTCTATAGTTTATATGGAGACTGTACGAAATTGATTCAGAGGAATCTCATTATGAGTTGAGCACTATTGTCAAATGTGTCTCTGGAGTATATTTCCTGGCAGCATCTGATGTTTTTGAAAACTTAATGAATTTAACATGGCCATCTCTTCTCCCATCTATTAGCATCATTCATATTTTGAGCAATTAAGTTTTGTGTGATGCCTCTTTCTTCAGCAATGATGAGTTATGAAGTGATCAGTTCAAAGGCAGATATTTGAGGGAAGTAAGTGCTTTGAGAATAAAAGAGTTATATTTGGAAAATACATCTTACCTAGTGTCACCTGTCATTTTTCTCTACAGAATGACAAGATAATTATTCATAGCAAAACAAACAGTGAATAAAGAGTAAGACAAAAATAATACAAACACAATTTTATTATAATGTCATGGTTATTTTTTTATATTATTTTTACAAAATAATAGTTCAGGAAAATAGAGATTGCAAAATAAATTCAAACACTTAGTTATTTTAAAAAGAATAAAACAATGTATTAGAGGTTAGTGATAAGAGTAATGCTCTGAAATTTCTGAAGCAAATTAAATAGAAGATGCTATATGATTACCTGGTTTATTTCCATGGGAGCAAGTAAAGGGATGCTATATTATAAGGGAAAAAAAATAATTTTGCAGTTATTGATAATTCATGTGATTCACATCAATTAACAAAATCTGGTCTATTATGCTTAATAAATATGTGACAAACATGTTTGAAACTCATTCTAAGTAAATATCTAAAAATTCAAATAATATTTAAAATTAAAAATAATTTTTATTAGCCTGTGTCAAAAATACCACCATATCCAATTTATATTGTATTGTACCCATTCTTCTCACATAAAAAGGGAACATTTAGAGAAGTTCCATTTATAGCTAAGAATCTAGTATGTATCTAATATCTGTGTATATTGTAATTACAAAGAAGGAAGTAGAACTAGAGTAAAAATGAAGGCTGTTTAAAAAGACAAAAAATTCTATTGATTTTATCGAGGCTTTTTAGATTTATTAAAGTTGTTGGACATATATTAGCTTATATGGAAGAAAGTTATGAGACTAGAGAAAAATGGGGGGGGGGAAGTCCTACAGAAAAAAAGAATGCAATAGGGAGATGGCAAATAAATATATTCTGGGTCGAATCCATAGAAGAATACCGCTATCAGTTTCAGGCTTAAGTGTCTATATGCAAACTGCAATGGCTGCAGAAGAGAGACATGATGCAAACATTTGTATTAATGAACAGTAGAATCTGTGGTGCAAAGAGCTGAGAGTCTTCCCTTAGCCAGTGCTGGTGGGGTCTTTCTACTAGTCTCAAGAAAACCATTTCCGGGGACCCACACATGGAAGGATAAGATGTAGTGCTAAGATTTATTAGAGTAGAAATGAAAGACTATTCCCAGGTTCACAGTGTCTCATCTCCATTCCTCTGCTGTGGAAGAAGTCCAGCCTTGTCTTCATCAAGCCCAGCAGAAAGGCCAGGGTCCAGAGATTCTGTGTCATCAGTTCAGCCCATGCCAAAGCTCAGTCCGGTTGACTCTCTGTCCCCTATCCGGCGAGCTTGGTCTTTGTTCCTTGCTGTGCCCCAGCTGGTGTTGTGTTTCTGTACCCAGATCTGCAGTGAGAGCCACTCTTGGGGCCCACACTTGGGCCTGTGAAGCTGCTAGGACTGCCTGGCTGCTAATGAGAGAGATCATGCAAACCAATGGGCAAGCGCATGTTATCCAGTGAGAGGCATTTGTTAAGCTTTGATTACACTTTCTCTGCCTTGAAAATAGACCAGTCTCTTTCCCACTCCTTTGCAGGCGCATGCTGTGCCCTTTCCTAGACGTTCCTGAGTTCATGCCTCATCCAATCTGCTTCTTTTCCCAGATTTCCTCAGGCGAGACTCCACCCCTCTATGGTCTCCATCTTGGATCCTACTGCACATGCCTGCACCATGTGCTCAGCAGAGAAATTTCTCCTGCTCTTTTTATTCCTCCCTAGGCAATCCCACAGAATGGCTGGTACGGATCCTCCCTGCCTGCTTTGGTGACGCCGTCCCAAGGGTGGAGGATGCAGCAGTCCCCTGGGGAGCCTATAAATGCTGCAGCTTTCTAGTGAAGTAGACTTATTGTCCGCTTCGCTCTCTAGTTTATTATGCTTAATGTCTGATTCCCTTTGTTCCCTTCCTTTATTAATACTAACTAGCTGCCTATGCTTACACTTGAAACCCTCTGTGTTCCAGTGGTGTTTTCAACCTGACCACCAGTAGTCAACTCCCCTCCTGACTCATGAGGCAGCTCATTGCAAGTGACTCCTAAGTGAGATATAATCCACTTAAAAAATAGAAAAATCGCCGAAACCGGTTTGGCTCAGTGGATAGATCACTTAAAAAATAGAAAAAATCAAGATTGCCCAGCTGATAGGTCTCAGTGATTGAGTGGCAACCTATGAACCAGGAGGTCACAGTTTGATTCCTGGTAAAGGTTTGATTCAGACCAAGGGGTTGTGGTCTGAATCCCCAGTAGTGGGTGTGCAGGAGGCAGCTGATCCATGTTTCTCTCTCATTGATGTTTCTATCTCTCCCTCTCTGAAATCAATAAAAAAAATACATAAATAACAGAAAAATCAATGTAATGAACAAAGGTGGGACTAATTGGAAACATTCCTTCTTACTATTTTAGTTTTGAATAATTGACTTAGTTTGAGATAAATTTGTAAAGCTTATTAAAACATAATCCAATAGAGGAATTGGCAGATTATCTCCCTGACCAAATTCTACTTGGGCTTTTCTGAGCTCTTTTTCCACTAGGCCCTATCCTTGAGCCCGATTTTAGCTAGAATCTCCCACCCTCAATATCTGAACACCCTTGATATGACTAAATTCTTCATCTCCACCGTCCCTAAGTGATATGTGATCATCTGGCCTGCCTTCAGCAAGAAGGTTGGTTTAGCCAAAAATCCCAGTTGCTGGAAACCTGATGTTTCCTTTTAGTAACTTTCTATCCACTGATCTCCTCAGCCTGCTCTTTGGCTGCAAATCCCCTCTTTTCCTCACATTTGAATTAAACCCAATCTCTCTTCACTACTGCAAAACTCCTTTTCAGTATCAATACCTATTGTGATGGTCCTGAATAAAGTCTGTGTTACTGTTATAACAATGATATGGAATTTTTTGCACTAGAACACGTGGTGTTCCTCTGGGCAGGATGGCTTCCCCAGATTTTTTGTCCATTGGAGTCAAATAATGAATCCATGGATGGAAGATGGTATAGCAAAGGTGGAAATTTATTGAAGAACAAGTACAGATTCCCGAGTGGAGAAGGGGAAAGAATCCCACAGCACAGACTCCCACGTGGGAAGGGGGAAAGAGTCAGTGGAGAAGGGGAAAGAATCTCACAGCACACACTCCCACGTGGGGAGGAGGAGAGTCCCACAGCACACACTCCCACATGGGGAGGGGGAGAGTCCCACAGCACCCACTCCCACATGGGGAGGGGGAGAGTCCCACAGCACCCACTCCCACATGGGGAGGGGGAGAGTCCCACAGCACACACTCCCACATGGGGGAGGGTGAGAGTCCCACCAAGTTCCTTTTTCCATGGTTTATAAAGGCTGCAGTTTTTTGTGCCTCAATATCCCCTCTGACTGGTCACTAGTCCCCTTTGATTTGGTCACTGTAAGTAACTCCTGAGCTCAAAGGTCAAACCTCACATGGGACTATTGAGGCCTTTCTCCCTCATTGTTCTCCCATTCCCTCTGGGCTTTCTTCCTCCTTTATTTTGTAAATATAGACCTTTTGCTACTCCTAGTTCCCGTATCTTATGGAAATGTAACTGTTGCCTCTTGTCTTATGGAAATGTAACCTTTGTAGCTATGTAACCCTGTGTTTCTTCCATGGACCCCCTTAATTTAAAAAATCCCCTAAACCTGCCTTTTTCACCCCTAAAAATTCCTATTTCAACAAGTTTCACGAATAATATTTCTTTAGCAAATCTTAGCTTGAAATGAAAGAAAAAAGAAATTATGAAATGGGAAAAATCCATTGAAAGAATGCATATTACATGGATAACCATATGTACCTATGGTAAAGGGAATGGGATTCAAGTGGTGGGTTAGAGATTATTTGAGTGATTCTGTAACTTATAATGTTTTCAATGAAATCACATTTG
Organism: Myotis brandtii; assembly: GCF_000412655.1. Classification (NCBI taxonomy): domain Eukaryota; kingdom Metazoa; phylum Chordata; class Mammalia; order Chiroptera; family Vespertilionidae; genus Myotis; species Myotis brandtii. The sequence continues at coordinate 1,545,218 of NW_005354999.1, forward strand.
CATATTCATATGATAATGTGATTATCTAATTGGAAAAAAAATAGAGGGGAAAAAGTCAAGGAATCTTTGGTTTGGTTCTTTTTTTTGTATTTTTCACAGGTTTACACACTTTAAACATCATGTTAATTGCTATGGTTTTTAAATGTAAGTTAAAGTAACAATAGAAAAAGTGAGTTAAGATGGTCTGTCATATAAGATATATGCTACAATTAATATCAAGAGGAGGATAAATTTAATTCTGCTCTCTTCCACTTAGATAAGCCAGAATGTTTGACATTTTTTGCTAGCTAATATTAAAGGAAGATTTTACTTTCAAAGCATTTTGTCAGGGCTTTGTGTTGCTAAAGGTTGGAGTTCTACAGTAAAATGGATCACTGCTTAGCAGAATACTTCATGAATTTTTGCATGTGTAAAGCAGCCCCAGAACTGAGTTCCTGGGAGGAAAATTGTTCTACATAACAAAGTGTGAGAAATTTTCACTTCAAAGAAATAGGGTGGGGGACATATAGGAGGCTAGAAATAGGAAGATGAGTCTTCTAAACACATACACACACACACACACACACACACATACACATACACACAACCCTATTATTAGTAAACTAGAGGCTCAGTGCATAAAAATTCATGCACTGGGGGGGGGTGGTGTCCCTGCCCCCAGCCTGCACCCTCTCATCACCCCATCGCTACCACTTCCAGCCTCCCTCTGCAGGAGGTGACCAGGCGACTGACTGATCAGGGAACGGCGCTGGCCAGCGCGGCCCCACCTCCCCCCCTACCCATCATTGACCCCTCCCTCTGCCCACTGGCATGCACCTTGGCTGGCCTGCCGTTCGGTTGATTTGCATATTATGCTTTTATTATATAGAATTGCATGTTGCTCTGTGCTAGAATCTTCAGTGTTGTGCTCATAGTGTTGTGTCAGGAAATATCTGCAATATACAATTACCTTTTGTGAGGACTTTCTATGGAAAATCTAAGTAAAAGAATCTTTGTTTCTTGTTTTAGTCCTTATGTTGTAGGTGGCAGGAATAGCACCAGGTGTCTGACTGGTGGGGGGGGCGGGCAGACTGAACCTGGGTTCAGCAACCTTGGTACTTGGGTTCTGGAAGGAAAGAATTCAGAACCAAGACCTAAACTGTAAGAGAAGATTTATTTGGTAAATCACAGAGATAGAAGAAGTAATTCCTAGAAGAAATAGTTTTAGGAAACATGTTATGGAGGCAAAGGAAGGGTCCTTGGAGCTTAGAAGTGAGGAAGCTAAGGTAACCTGCCTTGGCAGGGAGGGGGAGGGACAAGAGAAGGGAAAAGCATGTGTGTGTGTGTAGGGGGGGAGGTGGGGGTGCTCTAGGAGGGAAAGCTAACTGGGTCCTCCGTCCCAAGGGTTTTAAGGGTGGATTTTAGGGGAGGTGCCAGGGGAAGATCTTAATAGAATATTCAGCAATTTTCTAGGTTTGCCCTTTCAGGGTTGTGGTCTCCACCAATTGATTGGTAGGCACCAGGGCAGGGGGTCATTATTCCATGCAGCTGGTCCTGAGGTCAGCCCTGGCTGGTTTTGTTGCTTATCTGGGCCTGGAGCTGAATTACAACTGAGGCCTAGATGTTATCCCTAGGGAGGAAAGGTCAGGGAGTCCAAACAGCATATGCAAGGGGAGGAAAAGTCACCCTAGGGGAAAGGTCCTATCCTACAATTCATTGTTCTTTGTTAGGCACATTAGGGCTTTCCATTCTGGCAACCTTCTGTACCTGGCCCAGTGTCCTCCCTTTGCTCAGGTCTAACTGCCTGCCACACTTACAGTGCTGAGCCCAGCCTCTGTGAATGAGCCCATAGTGATGCCATATATCCAGCAGAAGCAGATGATCAGAATAAGAGATTATTGGAAAACCTCAGAGTAATACCAGTGATAATGGAGCAGGAAGAAATAGTGGAGTTTCCTTTATTAATATCAAATACTGAAATTAAAGGTAGCAATTATTTTGGTTATTCATAAAACATAGTTAATCTTTGAATTATTAAAATAAATTTCACAGATACTTAACTTTTAGATCTAGTTATTTTTTTTAATTTCTTTTTTTACTCTTTTATGAATCGGGAAATATCAAGTCTAGAAAGTAGAAAGTCACTCCAAAGAGTTGTATAAAACAAGAGGGTTTTATAGACCAAAGTGAAGAGGAACAAGGAAGTCATCATGGGCATTAGCTGATTGGTTAAAACAGAGTTACTGTCCTTAGAATGAAGCAAATAGAAGTCTTGGAGGCTACAGTGGAGTCAAACAACAGACCAATTTATTTTTGAAGTATGTCCATTTTTCCAGGAAGTCAAGCTATTTCAGACATTACATTGAGCTTTCACCAATTCCTTGGTTAAGTTTAAAGTAGAAGGCAGATTCACATCCTTAGAGGCTGAAGAAAAGTAAAGAGATGTTAGGATCTAAGTAATTATAAAAGCAAGTTGGACCAAATTTCTCTTTTTTATAGATGTGACCATTTATAAAGATACATTATTACCTGCTGGGCATGAATTTTCATTCTCTTAAGGAAGTCAGCTCCTTTAAAATAAAATTTTAAAGAAGTCATTCTGGATAGTTTATGCTTCGTACCAGGTGTACTGGTTAATAATGCGGATTTTTTTCACTAGATGAAGTTACACATATGTTGATATATATGCGATTTGATATGTATGCTATTTTGTTGTATTGACAGCAAGCTTCAAAACTTCATATGTCAAATTTGCTGAAGGTGTTAACATCATAGATATTTTTACACTTAAAAATGTCAAATTTCGTGCCAAAAAAAGAACATTTGTGGGAAGTTTTAATTCATTACTTTGTTTTGAAGAAAAGTGCTGCTGAAAGCTTTGGAAAGCTTATGGTGAATATGCTCCATCTCAAGATACTTGTGAACGCTGGTTTAAACGCTTTAAAAGTGATGATTTCTATGTGAAAGACAAAAAACGTCCAGGTCAACCGAAAAAGTTTGAAGACCAACAATTACAAGCATTAGTGGGTGAAGATACAGGTCAATCTCAAAAACAACTTGCAAAAAGATTAAACGTTGCTCAGCAAACAATTTCCTATTGTTTACAAGCAATGGGAAAGATTTTAAAGGAGGGAAAATGGGTGCCACATCAACTGAACGAAAGACAAATGGAAAACCGAAAGTCATCAGTAAAATGTTGCTTCAACAGCACGAAAGGAAGTCTTTTTTAAATCAAATTGTGACTGGCAATGAAAAGTGAATTTATTTTGAGAATCCCAAATGCACAAAATCATGGGATGATCCAGGTCAACCATCAACATCGACTGCAAGGCCAAATTGCTTCGGAAAGAAGACAATGCTCTGCATTTGGTGGGATCAGGAAGGTGTGGTGTATTATGAGCTTCTAAAACCAGGTGAAATCATTAATACTGATTGCTACCGACAACAAATAATCAATTTGAACCACGCTTTGATCGTAAAATGACAAGAATGTTCCAGAAGACACGGCAAAGTAATTTTGCTTCATGATGACACATCATCACAGACTTCAAAATCAGTTAAAGATGCATTAAAATATCTTGCCTAGGAAGTATTATCCCACCCGCTGTATTGGCCAGACCTTGCTCCTTCAGATTACCACTTGTTCCAATCAATGGCACACACACTTTCTGAGCAGCACTTCAAAATGTATGAACAAGTGGAAAATTAGGTCTCTGAATGGTTTCCCACAAATAAGAAAAGTTCTATTGGGACGGTATCCACAAATTACCTGAAAGATGGGGGAAATGTGTAGCTAGTGATGGACATTACTTTGAATAAAGCACTTTTGATGTTTCTGTTGAAATTATCGTGTTTTCTTTGATTACAAAATTTGCATTATTAACCGGCACACCTGGTATTATTCCCAGGGAGATGAAAAGAACTCCATTCTTATCTTCTTGAAAGAAAGATTTCAATCAGGAGACAAGTGTATTAAAGTAAGTTAGAATTTATTGGCAACAGCAAACATATACTTAGGACAGTGAAACAAGGAAGATCATTAGAAGAAGTAACAGGAGAGCCTAGGCGTGCTGCTTTGGCTCACTGAGAAGTCAGAGAAAAGGGGGCCTTGGGGACAGGTTCAGGGGGTGAGCCCTGGACGAACTGCCACTCCCATTGCTGCCCTGGTTGCAAGTCTCATGGGGCCCCTTAGAGGAAAGGAGGGGGGAGGGAATAGCAAGGCGTCCTCCCCTGGGGAGATTGTGCCTGGGTCCTTCATCGTGAGAATATTTATCTCTCTTGCAAGTGGAGATCTTAAGAGAGATCTCAGGGGAGGGTCTCAGTAGAAAATTCATCAGCTTTCCAGGGGTGCTCTTTGAGGGTTGTCATCTCCAGAGATTGGTCAGCACCAGGGCAGGGGATCATTAGTCAATGCAGCTGGTCCTGAGGCAGCCATGGCATCATTGTCTGGTTTTGCTGCTTTACTGGGCCTGGAGCTGAAATACAACTGAGACCTACATGTTATCTTTAGGGAGGAAAACTTAAGGGGGTCCAGAGGACGATAGGTTACGCTGAGGTCAAGGTTCTTGTTTTCCCAGTTCTGCCCCTCACTAGGTATCCGAGGCTTTCTGCCCTGGTGATTTTCTGTACCTGGCCCATTGTCCTTGCTCTGCTCATGTCTGTCTAAGTGCCTATAACATTATTTCTTAGATAAATTTAGAAGACCATATACTGCCAAATGATGTTTGACTTCTGTATTTATATGACTCAAACTATAGTTTAATACAGTATATGCAAACTATCACCACATAATTCTAAGTACCCATTTAATAGATAAGATAAACAGTAGTACTACACATGAATAGAAGTTTAGACTATTTGCCCACAATTCTGCTTTACAAACCATGTGTGAAATTCAGTAAATAGCCACTAATTCTTTGCATTAATATGTTGTTTTAAGATGCTAGCTAGCTTATTCATGAAGGATAAGTACAGAAAAATGTCATAATCAGAAAGTTATTTTGGGGTTTTATTTCCCCTCAAGAAAAGAGAAAGTCCATTATTATTAAATTGGGCTTTTCATCCCATGTATAAAGAGATAAAAGGGAAATTAGGTCATTTTATTGGAATAAAATCAAACGTGTAATCAGGAAAAAGATTAGAGAACATTTTACAGTAAAATGGTTGATTACCCTGGAGTATTAAAAACCATCATACTTTCAACATCTGTTAATAAAATATTAAAAATCATAAAAAGATCTTAGTATAATTTCATGTATAAATGTGTGTGTCTGTGTGCTATATTATGTAAAGTGAATTAGCAAATTGCCAAGTAAAATTTAGATAAGGGCAGAACCCATGCTAATTTGCATATCAAATTAAGGTATGATGAGAAAGGAACAGATGATGACTGTTTTCTGTTTTGATTTTAAATGTTTTCAAATGTGTGATTCTATATTGCTTCTTCTTATTTCTGTGCATTTTCAATGAATTTAAATGCAGAAATCTATCAACTAATGAAGACATCTAATGACGGAAAGAAGGACTAATTTCTAAAAATGCCAATCTGCTTAGGCAGTATAAATATTTAACATGGATTATTTTGGCTAAAACATTAGTGTTTGAAGAAATATAAGGGGGTAGTCTCTTTTACCTTGCTCTTAATATTCATTCTGTTTACTCAGTTTTGCGGCTCTAACTCAGTGCATTTGTTTATCCAGTTAAGAAATGAATATTTGAGCTCCTACCAGACATTACACATTGTGTTTTATGCTAGAAAATCTTATGAAGAAGATAGATGAAAAGCAATGTCTTCTTTCATGGACATTCAGTTTATTGTATGGATGTGTAAATTATGGATGAATGAGCTGAGGGTCTGAAGCAAACACATTTTTCTGTGACTTACAGTATGCATAGCACACTCCATTTTTGCATGTTGTGACAATGGCATCCACCACCAGCAACAGAACTCTAATTCCCTTTATAGGTGTCACTCTTTCCACACAGCACTTGAAGTTCCTATGAATTATAATATCTCAATAATAATTAGCTAATCACTCATTTATTCATATCTTTGTTTATTCCCTAAATCTTTATCAACAAGATACTCTATTCCAGAAATTTGCTGGGTCTTGAAATCCATATCATTATGGATCACTGAGTTTAGTAAAAAACAAACTTTCACCTGACCTGCATGGCTCAGTGGTTGACAGTTGACCCAGTTGACCTGTGAACCAGGAGGTCACAGTTCAATTCCTGGTCCGGGCACATGCTTGGATTATGGACTCCATCCCCAGTAGGGGGTGTGCAGAAGGAAGCCAATCAATGCTCTCTCATCATTGATGTTTCTCTCTCTCTCTTTCTCTCTCCCTCTCTCTCTCTCTCCCCCCCCTTCCTCTCTGAAATCAATAAAAATAACATTAAAAAAGAATACAACAAAAACCACAGACTTTGGACAAATAATTTGAAGTATAGTGAGTGTTAAAGAGAAACTTAGGGAGCTACACAAAATCAAGTAACCTTGAGCGGGGGGGGAAAAAGAGAGACCTAAAAAAGAAGTTGAGGTTAGCTAAAGGAGACCTGGTAGTTATTGAGGGTGATTGGTATAGAAAGAACTTTCCAAAGAACACCAAATATAAAAGGAAGGAAGCCACTAAGAGAGGATCTAAAAGGAAGTTTGTTGATGTGTAATATTAAGGAAAATGGGGAAATGGTCAAGAAAAGGTCATACAATCATGCTGGGATCAGATCACATGAAGCTCCCACTCTGCCACCTCTTCCAATGGAGAGTTACAAGTTCCATGAAGGAAAGAACCAGGCCTGTCTTGTTTGTTACTGTATTCCCATGGCCTAGCATAGTCCCTGGCAAATGGCAAGAGCTCCATACACATCTGTCAAGTGAGATAAATTGATTTTTAATGTTACTTAAACCAAACAACAAAGCAACAATTTTCAGATTGAAATAATTAATTGATATAGGTACATTTGTAGTTATAAACGTATCTGCCTACAAAGACTGGTACTGACATTCAGTTCCTGCTTTGGCTTAATAATCTACTTCTCTCACTTGTAAATATGCTTTTCACGTTGCTGTAATAACTCCATAATTAGTATTATATTTTGTAACATAAATATATTAAAAGTCTGATATGTAAATGTTCCTAGAGGCTGTTTAAAGTATCCCTAGATATATTTCCCTTATTATATTTATAAATGATTTAGTAAATGCTTTGTTCACAATCGCATCCAATTTCAAGGTGAACATTTTTCTCCTGAATAATCCCCCTCTACATCACAAAGCTGTTAATGTCATTTGATGTTCCCCATCATAAAACCAACATATGTCCTATCTCTTAATGCTACATCTATTTATTTTGTGCGTAAATGTTTTATACAAATATTTGCGACAACACATAGCTCATTTTCACAGTGTTCTTATTTAAGGTTGTGAAAATATGTACCGTTATAAAATTATTAATAGCCTGTAATAGTTGTCAGAGTTTAAGTGATTGGATAAAAATGTAAGTTCTTAACCTGTGATTCCATGTTGGACTTCAGAGTGTGAATGCCCCTTGTTTGTGAAACACTAAAGGTCTGTGTGTGCATGTATTGCGTAGTCAGCAGGGAAAGTTACTTTATCTTTTATCACCATTCTCTTGTGTGACCTTTCACACAAAGGTGAAGAACCACTATTATACATAAAGATACGTTTTCTCCAAGGTTTCATAAATACAAAAAACTTTGCTTTAGAAAAATGGCTCCCCCCCCCCCCCCCCCCCCACTTCATGTGTTCTTGAAGTTAATTTCTCACTAAGACCAAGCAAAGCAAATGAGGTTGAACCATTGAAGCAAAATCCACATGTAGGGGAGGGGGATCTATTTGCATTGCTTTGGTTCAGGTAAAGAAGCACTCATCCCTTTGGTTTTTAATATAATGTTCCAGATTGATCAGAGAACAGTGATCTATAACCAGGTGTTTTTAGACAAATGACTTGCATCAGCTTATCCATATTCCCCATGGGAGAATGTCATTAGTGGACCTTCAGGTCCACCTAGGGCAGTCTTAAATAATTAACACATTTTCACTTTTGCTGAATTGTGTCTTTTGTGTCTGGATAACTGCATTCCTATACTCCTAGTCAGTTTCTTTCTTCCTTTTTATTTTCTTTCTTTTCTTCCTCCTCCTCCTCCTCCTCCTCCTTCTTCTTCTTCTTCTTCTTCTTCTTCTTCTTCTTCTTCTTCTTCTTCTTCTTCTTCTTCTTCTTCTTCTTCTTCTTCTTCTTCTTCTTCTTCTTCTTCTTCCTAGGCACCCTGCTACTCTCCTTTTCGGAGAAGGCTTCTAGAACGTTTTAGAAAAATACAGCTTTCTATTAACCACAGAGCTGTTCTCTTTGTCTGCATGTACAAAGTGAGTTTGAACATTGAGTGAGGAAGAGAACAAAGAGCGATTTTGCTTCTTTCACAGTTCTGGAGTGTTCAACCTTGACCCCTATGGGGACTAAGTGAAGGAAATTAGGCAGATTATCTATAATACAGTGTAAACACATGCTAATATTATTTCTAAATCATCATATAGTAATAAGCTTTCAACGGTTAGAAGTATTTTTATAAACAAAAATTACCTGTTAGGACTTAGGATCTGAAATCCTGCAGTTTCAGTTGCTGGGTTTCCAGTTTATTATAAACTAAAGTGTTAACTTGTAAAACTTCGGCAAAGCAATGAGGTTGCAGGAGCTGTGCATTTGCCACGGTGTTACAACTGTTACTTTTAATGCTAAATAGAACTGCTTGAATTCCTTACCACAAATTAAAATACTTAAACATGAAAGAAGACAAATGCATAAGATCAAGGCAGTAATTCTGTGATGGTTCATAATAGTGATTGGAACTGCAACCTAATTATGAAATCTGAGTGGGAATATCATTGTTACAACAATATTGTATTGTATTACTGACGTATTGCTGCATAACTGATTACTGCTAATTTAATAGTTTAAAACAGTAGACTTTTTTTTTTTAAGCTGGCCAGAGTGGCTCAGTTGGTTGAGTCTCATCCCATGCACTGAAAGGAGGTCAGTTCCATTCTCGGTCAGGGCACATACCTGGGTTGCAGGTTTGATCCTCAGTCAGGGAGCATATGGAAGGCAATCTCTCATCTCTCTTTCT
>NW_005354999.1:1554497-1585659 GCF_000412655.1 Myotis brandtii
CCTCCCCCCCTTCCCTCCCTCCCTTCCCCTCTAAGCATGTCCTCAGGTGAGGATTACAAAAAACAAACAAACAAACAAAGCACCTATTTATTTGGTCACCATTCTGCAGGTCAGAAATTGGCATGATATATCTGGTTTCCCTGATCAGGGCATCTCAAGGCTGAAATCAAGGTGTTGGCCTCGGTGACTTTTTGGTTGAGGGAAATCTGTTTCTGAGTTCATTCTTGATGGAAGAATTAAATGCCTGAGGTTATAGCATAGAGGCCCCCATTTTCTTGCTGGTTATCAGCAGGAGGCTGCTCTTTGGCCTTAGAGGCCTTCAGCATTCCTTGTTACACAGCATGAACAAACTTCAGGTAAGCAATGGTACATCAAGTCCTTTTCATACTTGAAATTTCTGTCTTCTTCGTTTTGATCTCTAGACCCAGATTGAAATGGTGCATGTAATTGGTCCATATGGGAAATATCCCTACCTTAAGGTCCGCTGATCGGTACCTTAATTGCATCTGAAAAGTCTCTTCACCTCTTCACGTTCCTAAATTGGCTCTAGTTGTACTGAGGTTAGCCTGGTTCAGGATGCTATGTCCATATTGTAGTCCCCAGGATGGTTCACATTAACAGTCCCAAGACTCCAGGGGTCCAGAGTCATCTGATAACTCATGTTGAGATGAATACTTACCTATGGAAACTAGTGTAGGTGTGTGTGCACGGACATGTGTGTGCATGCAAACACACACACCACTGAAGCCTTGAAGGATGACTCTGCTTACCTTTGGGATATGTCGATATCACCCAAACAGATGAGGTCAGGTGACTAATCTTATCACTCATAAAACAGAGCAATAGAACTCTGAAACAGTTATCTCAAAAGGTATGTGTATTGATTTTGCATTTGTCACCTACTGATAGGATTGGCTGCTCCACTGGGCTAATGTCATACTATAGATACCCTGAATGAAGCCATCCTTTGCAAGTATTCCTTTATTCTCTCCCACATCTTTTGGGACCCAGAAGTAGGGAGATGGTAGAAGTCTGGCATAGTAGACATACATGAAGGGTCCCACCTTTCCTTTTATTCTCCAATCTGATTCTCTCAGGAGTTTGGAAATACTGGACTTTATCATGTGTTAAAGGATAGATAGCAATGCCCTGACCAGTTTGGCTCAGTGGCTAGAGCATTGGCCTGTCGACTGAAGAGTCCCGGGTTCGATTCCGGTCAAGGGCGTGTACCTTGGTTGCGAGCACATCCCCAGTAGGGGGTGTGCAGGAGGCAGCTGATAGATGTTTCTCTCTCATGGATGTTTCTAACTCTCTATCCCTCTCCCTTCCTCTCTGTAAAAAATCAATAAAATATATTAAAAAAAAAAAGGATAGATAGCATTGACATGAAGGCATGCTTTCTCCTGGGTTGCTACCGTGGATCTGGCCTGAAGCTACACTTATTACTTTACCCTCTCTGGTATGACCCTTCATTTTAAAATCCAGACATTTTGACTGGGCAGTATGCTGGTTGGTTGTCATCACTCTGTTGTGCACACAAAAGAAATGAAATCCAGCTACCAGAAATCACGGAGGTGAAGAATCTGGCTTCAATGTCTGGTGAGTACTCAGGGAGTGAGCCAGGAAGCTATAATGCTTCAAGAAATACAGGTTTGCCAGAAACTTTAAAAGGCAGGGAATAAGAGCTGTACATATCAACTATCTTGCATTTGAATTCTTCCAGGAAGATTGTCACTCATGTTATCCTGGATTTATTCATACATCCTCATAAAGACTGACTTTTTCTACTACTACTTCATGATGCTTTATTTTCTTTGATAATAAATGAGGCAGGGGAATATCTGTAGCCATTCTAATATCTTTTAAAGACTCAACTCTGCTTCTAGATCTTACCATCTTCTTAAAATACTTCATCAGGTAGCATCACCCTTTCCAGTGAATCAAACCAATGCCAACAATAGACTTCAGGTCTCTAAACTAAGTACAGCATGGTGGACAGATCACCGCCTACATTGATGATAAGAATTTCCTAGATTTTGGAGAAATTTTGGGAGAATTTTGCAGACACTGATCACTCAGCCATTCCAAGTTGTCTGGGGCCCCCTTCCAAATTCTCATGACTATCCTCTGACCCTGATGTGAAAAAAGCAAACTTCCTATAACATAGTGTCCATAGTCCTGCCTAATATTAGACATGTTTCTTATTCCATATTATTAGGAGAGCATCCATTATTAATAATAATCTTCCTTTTCCTATTTACCATTTATTCCATTCTCTGGTGTCTTCTACAGGGAGTCAGCAGCTATCCTTGCAGCTCTTAAGGGTTGAGATGACAGGGAATGACAGAGTGGGCTATGATGCTCAGAGTCCACTATTTCAAGAAGGGCAATAGACTGAAAGGTAATGGGTAATTTATCCAAAAAGATTCACTTTCAGACTGGTCGCTATGAAAGAGATTTGGCCTCTTACAGAGGAAGTTAATTTTGGAACTCCAACTTTCTCTATAGAAATCAGCAAAAGCGGATTGCTGCAGCTGATGCTGGTAGAATGCAGATCAGGGCTGGCAGCAATTTGTCCATGTTACAGCACAGCTGCAACTACAGGACTTGGGCTCTAGCTCCTGGACACCCCAGAAAAGGGGCTGGTATTATCCCAACCATGACTGCTGAAGTGGGAGAACAAATATGGAAGCCATGCTTCCTACATACCCCACAGATGTGAGGAGTATAGCGCTTACAGCCAGTACAAAGCCAAGAGACTGCCACAATCATGCAGTTTATAAACCCCCCACAGCCCAAGAGCTAGTAATGTCCCTCTCCTAAAGTCTGATATCCAGACCTGATAGATCCTGATAGATTCTAAATTTATTGCATTGTAATCATAAAACAGGGTCTTATAACATACTTTGCTCTTTTGTAAAAGCAAAATCTAGTGGAAAAAAACATATACTAGTACCTGCTACTGTTTCTGTTCTGAAAGGTTCCTCATGCTTTTAGGTCATTCACTCTTCTTCAATTAAAAATTAATGTGCTGATATGGCATTTAGGATTTTTCATCTATTTTCACACAACAGTGTTACGTCTTGAGTTTCTTATATTGTCTTTATCAAACATTAGTTTTCATTGGTTTTTAAAATGACTTAGATACCTACCCCAATTTTCCAAACATATGGAAAAATCTGTAAGAGGGTAAACTTATGGTTTTGGTATTTTTTGCCAAAACTCTCTGAAACCACCATCTAGGCCTCATGACATTATTTTAAATTACTACTACAATTTATATATTGGTTATTAATATATTTACATTTTAGTAATTAATTTATTTGGAATAGCATCTATTCCATCTGTTTAAAAGTATTAGCATATGTTGCTTCAAAATGTTTTGTCATGATTCTTTAAAATCTCTACTAAATGCAAAATTTTGTCACTTTTCTTATTTCTAGTATTAATTACTTATGGCTTTCTTTTATTAACAAGTCTATCAGATTTGTATTTATTTCATTTGTATTTTAAGAGAGCTACATTTAATTTTATTCATCACTTTTTTCTTTATTTGTTCATTTTATATTTCATTAATATTTACCTGAATCTTTAGTTTTGCTTTCTTCCATTTTCTTTGAATTTACTAATTGTTTTTCATTTTCTAACTTCTTGTTTTAAATGTTTGGTTCATTTATATTCAATGTGATTGGATTTCTACAAATGCTTTGAAGTTTATAAATTTTCCTCTAAATATTATTTGAAATTGTATCTTGCATGTTTTGGCTAAATAATATTCCTCTTGATTTTCAATTCTAAATATTTCATAATTTCCATTGTATTTTCTTTAATGAAAGAATTGGAAATGATTTTTCTTTAAATTTTGCTCTATTTTGGATTTGATTTATATTTTATTACATCATAGTAATAGAACAAGGTTTTATGACCTGTATCTTTTGGAATTTTTTGAGTCTTTGTGGTTTTATATTGGTTCAATTAAAAACTAATGTTTAATGAAACTAAAAACTCTTGCTCTATTTGGGAAGAGTTGACATTTTTATATACATACACACTCAAAATTTGTTAATTATTTCCTTCATATGTTTGCCAAGCTGGATGACTTTTTCTTTTTTATCTATTGATTTCAGAGTGAGAAGTGTTAAAACTCTTTCACTGTTATGGAGAATTGGCCAGTTTCTCCTTAAAATCTTGCCATTTTTGCTACATATTTGGGATCATGTTAAGTGTGGGAAATTTTTGTGTTTTGTTTTTTTTTTACTTCATATTCCTGGACTTCAAAGCCTAGATTGACTGAAAATTTTCAATGGGTTGAGGTTAGGTATCTATCTATATATATAAAAGGCTAATATGCAAAGTGTCCCCTCAGGAGTTTGACTGAGAGACCGGGAGTTTGATCACTCGCTATGACGTACACTGACCACCAGGGGGCAGTGCGGAACAAGTGAAGGCCCTGCCTAGGGACCCTACCCGTGCACAAATTTCATGCACTGGGCCTCTAGTATATTTATAAGTTCCTAAGTGAAGGTACTCAAGATTTAATTATTATAGCTAGAGTTTATTCCTTTCTCTATCTCTCTCTCTCTTTTTCTTTCTCGCTAGATGGTCTCATCTATATACATAATATTAAATGTGATAAATGCACAGATACATAATTCAAACTTTTCCATTGCATTCTAGATAGGATGCAATCTTGACATTTCTCCTTGGATATTTCACAAGCATCTCAGGCTTAATATGTCCAAAACTGAACTATTGATGTTCATCTGCCCCCAAATCTCTACATTTCAATAAAGAGCATTTACAGATACCTAGATGCTCAAGAAAGAATTCTGAGATTTCTTCTTCATTTGTCAATCTCCTTTGGCCATTGCCACCATTTAAGAGCAATTAATATTTATTCCTCTAAATTATGGTTCACATCTGTCCACATCGCTTCATTCACAATCCCATCAGACTATCCCAAATGAGAATAATTCTTCCTTTGAACCACTGTAATAACTTCATACTGACCTTATACATTTTGAAAAATAAATACTTTATAATATAATGTTTTACATTTTTAATCTTCTATGTATAATCCTCTGATAAATCCCCATTACAAAACCCTTGTTAAGGGTCAGGTCTTTCTTTCTCCTCCTTTCCAATCTTCAATCATGCCTTTTATTTCTTATTTACACTTTTGAAGCCAAAGATTAGTTCTTCTGCATGAAATTTCTTTTTTCTCATCATCCTCTTCAACCTTTGCAACTTTTAGCCCTCAATCCCTTACTATCTACATCCCATTTGTTTAATGATAAATTTCTTCATGTACACCCCCATCATTACATCAGTTCTGTTTATGTAATGATCCTCCAGCACTCTGAACCTCTCCTTCATAAAAGTCTGTACTTGTTATTACTTATTCAGTACCTCGACCTCGAACTGTATGATCGAGGAGGGCAAGAATTCTGTTGTTCTAATTCAATACTCCATTTGCCATGTCCAGCAGAGGGCTTGCATACATTAGGTAATAAAACAAGCAAACAAACAAATAGATGAATAAGCAATAAGTAGAGTTTACAAATGTGGAATGCATTATCTGAAGCTAATGAAGGGAATAACAGAGGCTTGAGGATTGTGGAAAGATCTAATGTCACAGTAGACAAAACTGTTAAGTTTCCTTGCAAGAAACAAATTTTATTTATACTACATGTTTGTATGTCTTTTGTATTTACATATATACATATATATTTAAAGTAGATAAAATGTTAATGTACTGTATCATATATAACTATTGTGTATATATCTTTACAAAGAGAGATAGAAAGATCGACAGAAGCAGAATGATATAGATGGGTGTGGGGAGAAAAAGAGGGAGAGGAGCTGACAAAAGACAGCAGGAGATATCTGTCTACATATATTCATAGACTTTTTAAAACTACCAGGAGGTAAACTTACTATGTATATTTATTATTACTTTTTTGTGAAACTAAATTTAACAAGTGTAAACATTAAACCAAAAGATACAAGATTCTAAGACCTATTGACAAATCACTTTTCTGGAATTTTAACCTTTTCTCTTTCCATTAACATGTGATTGGACCCCAAATGAACACTGTATATTTTAACTTTCATCTTTAAAGATTGTTGCTAATTTAGTAGGAAAACAGTACTACTTTATTCTTACTTTAAAATTTATATTTGTGATGAATTGGAGATTGAACATATTTTCATACTCATTAGAGATTCCTACTTCTTTTGAAAATTTTTTTCATTCTCTTTCTTTCTTTCTTTCTTTCTTTCTTTCTTTCTTTCTTTCTTTTTTTCTTTCTTTCTCTCTTTCTAGCTTTGGATGTTTATTATTTCTTAATGCTATTTAACAATTCTTTATTTATTAACATTACTTATATATTTTGTTTATACCAGTATACATTTTAAATCCCTTTCTAGTTTTCTGATAAACTTTGTTTCTACTGTGTAGATTTTTTTTATTTTATATATAAAATTATTTCTTTGATTTCATATTCCACTTTTGAGGTTAGAATGTGCATTCCTAGTTCAAGATTAAATATTCCTCTTTGTTTTCTTGTAAATCTTTTAATATTCCTATTTATGCATTTATTTGACTTTTGTATCTTATCTAAAATAACACTTAAAAGCGATGACAATTTTGCTAAAACTAGGAACTTGAATGTTGATATGGATCAGCCAGCAAGGAGTCACACGTTCAAAATAGACTGAGAAAATGATGGTATCTGAAGTAAATATGAGTTCTTGAAGTATACCAAGGTAAAATAATGTGGTATTTATGACATAGGTAGCTTAAAGATTCAGCTTAAAGTTGATCATTCTAAGTAAAGGAATTCTGTAGAGGTAAAAGTGGATTTATTACATCCATACCTTTGAACAACTCCCTACATTATTCTTTAGCTTATCTTTTTTCATTACTAAAATACATTTCTCAGCTTATCACTCACTTCTAGATGGTAGGCAGGTGAACAGGAAATAGAGAAACCTACACAGATATTGGTTGTAAGTATATATATAGAAAATGCACAGCTATTTTGAAAGATGATAAAAGTCACTTTAAAATTCAAGGACTAAAATGGATAGTTCAGAAATCCTCCAGGTGCCTTTGGCTTGTACTTTACTTTAAGCTATTTCTAGAGAATATGAAGTTTAAACATACAATTGATATTTTCTAAAAATTTATATAAAAAAGACTATCATTTTTTATGACTAGAATTTCTAATAAAATTTCCTACTCACCTTCCCTCTCTCTCATGACCCCTTTATTTGCCAATTCTTCACAATGCTGTGAATTATTGTGACTGTCTTATTCAAAATGAAAAAAATATATATAACAGTTTATCTGGTAAGAGCAGATGTTAAGCTAGATTCAGTAATTATCACATAAAATGGAGCTATACATATATATGGCTTTATCAGGTAATACCAGGCACTGAATATTTATCCCTCAAGCCATAATGGCTTCATATTATAAATTTATGACTTCATGATATTCACGATACAGGATACTTCTAGCATTCTCAAGTGGGCAAATCCCACCTCTTTCTTTTTTTAGGAGTTATGATGGATATTTAAATATATGTGTTATATGTGTGTGTGTGTGTGTGTGTGTGTGTGTGTGTGTGTGTGTATATAATACATTGATATTACTTTTAGCATGTAAACCACAATTTATCAGAGGATGGTGATCCTATTTGAAAAAATAAAAAAGAGGCTCTTTAGAACTTCATAAGATTGAAGATATTTCTGCCAGAGAATCATTTGTGTTTGGAGGCTTACAAACATGCAAATTTAAAATGCCGAATGGAGGCACATAGCACCTCTACATAAAATAAGAATGCTTGGCAGTGACCTTGAGTCATGGCATTTTGAATATTTCATGCATTTTCCCTCAAGAACATCAACTTAGGTAAAACTTGTAGAATATTATATGAAATCTGATAGGGTCTCTTCATATTTACAAGGAGCAGAATACTTTTGCTTCTTTAAGAATTTTTTTTTTAATTCAAATACAGACACTTCTGCCTTTTAATGCC
Source organism: Myotis brandtii (assembly GCF_000412655.1). NCBI lineage: Eukaryota > Metazoa > Chordata > Mammalia > Chiroptera > Vespertilionidae > Myotis > Myotis brandtii. The sequence goes on from NW_005354999.1 coordinate 1,562,543, forward strand.
TAATTTTGGAATGCACTCTATAAAGACTGACTGTTCTTAGGGTATGGAAGAAGACTTAGAAACGTGGGAGAAAACATTTTCACAGTGTCAAATCATTCTTGGTACTGTCTGGGTGAATTAGGGTGTAGCTTAGGGGAGATGACTATTGCTCATTCTACCTCTTCTATCCTTAGAATTCTGACTCTATCCCCGTTCCCTGCTTTCATATGACAACTTGATTTCCCGTGTTACTGAGAAACCTGAAGCAAGCAGCAACAAGCCTCCACAAGCTGTCACTGCTCATCCGAACACCCACCTGCTCAGTGCCCTTCCTCTCTGCCTTCTCTTCTGTTGCTATGGAACTTAGATGACATTCCTTTCTACCCACACAAGCAACTCTGTCCTCTGTCTCTTGCACCAAGTACTCTTTCTGATAATTTCTATCAACATACTGTTATTTCTCTCATGTTAAAAAGTCTTTCTTGACCCTATTTCTACACCGGCATAGACTTTTTTTTCTTCTTTTTCCATTTACAGAAAATGTCTGTGAGTTCTCCGTAGCCACTATTTCCCAATGATTTCATTGCATTCTCTCCTGAAGCCACTCAGGTCAGATTTTTGCCCACACTATCACAAAAAAAAATTTTTTTCTGGATTCTTTCTTTTTCTTTCATTTGGAGCACAGTACTATGTCTCCTCATTTTGTTTGACTTTCTGTTTTTTGTTTCCATTGATTAGATAAAATTGCTACCTCCCTTGAACTTGAAGAACTGGCCTTGTGTAGGCGTGATCTTTGTGTAGAGAACTCTGTGTAGGCTGATTGTACCTGGTGGCTTTGGTAGTCTTGCTGGCTGGAGATTGAAGAGGCATGGGTCACGGTTTCCCGATGACCCACTCCAGAGGCACCCTGGCAGTCCCAGCTGACCGGGCAGGGTGCCCCCAGGTGCACAGCTGTGGTAGTGCCCTGGTGATCTAGCTAGCTGTGGCTGGAGCAGGCACTGGCTGAGTTGACCAAAGATGCACTTGCTGGCTTTGCACATTGGCTGCAGTCCTGGACCACGCTCCAACCCGCACTGTCTAGGTTGAGATGGACTATAAACAATGGTACTCAGCAGCACCTCTGATCCCTGAGAATTCTCACAGACCCTAGAGCAGCAGTTCTCAACCTGTGGGTCGCGACCCCTTTGGCGGTCAAACGACCCTTTCACAGGGGTCACCTAAGACCATCCTGCATATCAGACATTTACATTACGATTCATAACAGTAGCAACATTACAGTTATGAAGTAGCAACAAAAATAATTTTATGGTTGGGTCACAACATGAGGAACTGTATTTAAAGGGCCAGAAGGTTGAGAACGACTGCCCTAGAGAGTTTCCACAGATCCCAGGGAGTTCCTGTGGTTCCCCACTCTTCTCTATGTAGTTTCTCTCTCTCAATTTTATTGTGCAGATGTTCAATCAGCCCTCGGTTGTTATTCAGGAGAATTGCTGTGTATGTGGGTGTATTTTTGGGGTGTGCAAGGAAGGTGATTTAGGTCTTCCTACACTACTATTTTGGACCAGTCTCTTGAACAGATTTTTAAAAACAGCTTTTGTTTACAAGATCTAATTTCTGGTCTTGACCAAGGAGGGTTCTATTGATAACTCTTTTCCCCTGTATATGAACCATATTTTCTTGTTTCTTTGCATACCTCATAGTTTTTGGTTGAAGAGTATACATTTTAATAGTTTGATTTGGCAACTCTGGATATCAGGTTATATTTTTAAAGAGTCTTTCCAAGTATTTAGAAACATCTCTTTTCCCAGACTTTCCTCTCAATTTTTAGTTAGTCTATTGTTTGCCCTAATGGTTTTCTATCACCTCAGGCAGCAGTAATTTAAAAATTTCCCTGTAAATAGTTTCCATACATGCAATCTAGCCCTTCACTCTGAGTTGCAGCTTTAGCACTGGGCAAGTTCTGAGTCAGGTGAAATAAAGACAAGCCTTTTAAGCCACCATACAGGTCAAACAAACAAACACATTTAAAAAAAAGATAAACTTCTTTGTGAATGAGGTCCATTCTACTACTCCTTATGATAATCTGAGCTATTATTTTTAAGGTTTCTACTAAGTTGGAAAAAAGAAGAGAGGTAATTAAAAATACCACAAATATTACTGTTCTTACCCTTATAATAATCTGAGCTGTTATTTTTAAGGTTTCTACTAAGTTGAAAAAAAGAAGAGAGAAATGAGGTAATTAAAAATACCACAAATATTACTGTTCTTACCAAGTTGTTTTTTCTTGAGTAAGCACCATCCAGGTTGCTGACAGCCTTTGGTTAATGTTCATCATTCCCAAATATTGATCCTAACAGCTTTTCCCAGTTTTTCTTTTTATTGATTTTTCAGAGGGGCACAATTTCTGAATTCCTTACTCTACCCCTATATTGTTTTTTAATTCCTAACTTTTAAACCATAATTTAAATAGCTTAGAAATGATTATTGCTTTTAATGGTGTATCTGAGAGGTCTATAGATTTTTGAAAAAGCATATTAAATATTAACATACTACATTTAAACTAAGCTGATATAATGTCTCTCTCTTTTAAGGTTTTTAAAGGATACTTAATTTTCACTTTTCCACAAACATTTATATGCAGTATCTTTCATGGCACAGATATATTCTATAGGATTTTCAGTTCTGTGAGAATTTACGCACACACACACACACACAAAGAAATCTAGAAAAATCACTACAGGATCCTTCTTGGCTAGTTCTTTTGTGTTCAATATAACAATGAAATAGGGATAAGTATTGCCTATTTAAAAATGACCGTTGAACAGGAGGAGTCATGTTCTTCTCTCGCCTCTGACGTACAATATGTAGCCACTTCCAAAGACATATGGATAAGTGAAAACAAAAATTACAAGCAGACAGGAGCTGGGCATGAAGATAAAGAGTAATTGGTTTGTCATATGTTGGCATTTTAGGCTTAAGGAAGAGGAAATATTTAGTTGGCAGAGACCGCAAATGGACAATTTCCAATTTGACACTAAAATGAACAATGAGCTTATTTTTCAAGGTGGCTGATGTTAAGCAATAGGCAGAAACACTCTTCTTGTAACACCGTTATGACTTCATGTAATTATGATACTTTAAGCAACTAGTGAACAGTATTTCAAGCAGAAACCAATAACAAATCCATTGCATTAAAAATTGCTCTAAAATGCTAATACTTTTATTCCCACTGTCAGTAGCAGAATGAATAAGTTTGAATAGGTACTACTGAATTCCCCCATTTAAATGAATGTAGCAAATAATTTAAATGCTCCATGGCTTTCTTTTTATTATTAAAAAGTCATCTAGATACATAGGCAATTTAATTATGTCAGCTCAAGCAGTGCACATTTTTATACCTTAAAAAGAATAATTTACAGCATATATTTGTAAAATCACCTATTCATTGTTTGGAATAACAGTGTGATTTTATATTATTGTAAGCAGAGAATACTCTAAGCTGATTAGATGGTCAAATATTACCTACACGATTAACACAAAACCTTTTAGATTATCTCTATCAATCGCCATGTGTCAGAAAATAAAAGCTCTATAAAATTATTTATGCTATCAGAATAATAGACTACTGAACACATATATACACACCAATAAGACATCATTAAGATCGAAGAACCGAAGTAGGGAATATTTAATAGAAATTTATTACTTTCTAAAAAATGTTTTTCTATTTTTTTAAAAAATTCCCCTACGAGAAGAGTATTAAGTAAGTACTATCCTTAGCCAATGTTTATTTATAAGGTGGTGGGGGAAAAAAAGTTATGTTAAAAGGAACAACTAAATGCTCTGTTTTCCATATATTATTACGGAGAAGATTGTGTAACGCAAATGAAACATGCTCTGCTTCAGAGTACATTTTCCACTTAAGCCATATTCGGGGCAATCAGAAGTCTCATTGCTGTTCTGTAATGCCAGGCAGCCAAGTTGGGTTGACCAGTATTCTACAATGCTCTCCATGCCTCTCCCCCAGTTCTGAATTATCTGCAAGACATAAATGTACCTATATAATGTGAACTACATAGACTGAATGTCTACTCATGAATACTTTAAATTTTGCAACCACTGCCATCATGTATATTTGGGATCAAGACAATTTAAAATATGAGCTTTTAAAACATAGATTCCTATGCAAAAATAAGACTCCATGGATGTTAGAAAAAGTAAGGCAAAGATAAAGAGAGAAACTGATTATTTGCACATTTATCATAGACAAGGCAATATTCTGGATATTTTGAATGAAATAAAAATATGACATTTGTGCTGTTTGTGGAACTTACCCTCTGAAAAAAAGTGGAAATTCTGCAAAGAAAGCAGGCATGTTTCCGCCTCAAAAATAGTTCAAATTTGTTTGAAGTATAGATTTCTGGACTACAGTAGGAGTCAAAGGTAAAATCCATCACACGTATTACAGTTACTCTCTTGGCACACTGGAATACTATTAGAGTACTTCCCCTTTTCCCATCAATGCAGATACAACTGCTGTAGTCTCACATATGTTTTTTAAAAAAATATTACAATATTAGAATCAGTTATTAAAAAATGTGAACTTTTTCTTAGAACCAATTGAAGTGGCTGCAAAGCAAGGCTTGTAACAAATTGTGGTTTGCGGCATTGGGGCAAAAAGCATTTAATCGATGTTAGGATGTCAACTCTGGGTACTGTTCTACTGTTCACATTCGTGATAGAACACTTCCTACTTTTCATTCCTATTGTGAGAGCTACAATTTACATCAGTGTGTGAACATGACAGTTATATATTTTTAAATAAACATTTCTGATAATTACTCCACTGTATAAAGTTAAACAAATGTTCTTTTCACCACATTATTTATATGATTTTCCAGCCCGAAGAGTGTCTATTATTAGCTCTTAAAAGGTGAAAAGCATCTTACATCAGTCAAAACATTATTGAAACTTGAAGTTGGAAGAAATATGAAGATCATCTGGTCCAAATCCTTTATTTTTACCAGAAGTCAATTTTGATTTTCACAAGGTCAGAATAAGTTCATGATAGGTTAGAACCAGAAATTCATTTTCCTCACTCTAAGTCCAGTGGTCTTTTGAATTCACTATGGCAATCTACGTATTTTTAAATACCTTATGTATAAAATGTATAGAAAAGTACACAGTTCAACATATATTCACCTAGTGAGCACACCCATGTAATAACCACCAAATATGTCAAACTTCTTCATGCACCTCCCAGTTACAACTCACTATTTACCACAGAGCTAAAGCCTATCCTGATATCTGCCACCAAAAAAAGAGGTGCCCCTCCCCCTATATTATCTAAGTGAAAACATAGAGCATATATTCGTTTGTCTCTGGTTTCTTTTACTCAATGCCACGTTGTGAGACTCTTGCATGCTTTTTTTGCATATAGCATTTATTTGTCATTGTCATATAGTTAAGGATGTTCTCTCTTGCATAGTTCTGATATGCTCAACATTTCCCCCACTGTTTAGTTAAATTAAAATAGTCCACCAAAAACATGATTCAAATTTCATTTTCCATGTATATTAAATGTGAGCATTTGCATAAATGAGAAACTTTACTGCTAGCTTTTCAGTCCACAAATCGTTATGTAAATAGCGGATTGCATCATGGGCCCTGACCATTCATGTCCTTTAAAAGCCAGCCAGTGGTTGGTCCTGTGCATCTGCTACTCAGCTCATGCACAGAGGGAAAGTGCATAGTTGTGTGGCCTTCCTGACACGCAGTGATAAACCCAAGTGACATTTTACAAAAAAGTATCAGCAAGAGAGGAAACTGTCCACCAAAGACAAAAGTGCAGCAAAGAAAAGTTGGAATGCTGGGAATGACATTGGCTATGATTAGAAGATTTTAAAATGGCAACAGCAAAGTAGTAATCGGAAAACACTTAGGCCTGCACAATGTCAAGGTACAGACCATACTGAAAAAGTATAATGAATATAAAAAATAAAGTCTCTTTAACATATTTTATTTGAATTGCCTAGGAATGGGACGCTGCTTATTGTTGAACAGGAGCATTTACTTGTTAGGCAGAATAATTTACCCCAAAGATGTGACTGTCATAATCCCTGGAATTTGTGAACATGCACTTTATAAGGCAAAGGCACTTTGCAGATGTGATTAAATCAAGGACCTTGCAAGAGGGAGCATGCCTTGGATTATCCAGGTGGGCCCAGTCTCATCGTATAAGTCCTTAAAGGTGGATAACCCTCCTGGATGTAGTCAGAGGGAGATGTGACTACAGAAGAATAATCAGAGAAATGCAATGTTGCTGAGGAATAGGGCTATGTTAGCAGTTTGTAGAAGCTGAAAAAGGGAGAGAAACAGATACTCTCCTAGAGCTTCCAGAAAGAAACAGCCCTGAGCGGGGTACTGGCGAAAGAACAGATAGAACAATGGAGCAAAATAGAGAGTCTATAAGTAGATCCCCATATATACAATCAACTGGTCTTTGACAAAGGAGCAAAGACAATACAATAGACCAGAGGTAGTGTCTTTAACAAATGGTGCTGGAACAACTGGACAGCCATATATTAAATATTAAACACAGTAAATATTAAAACCCTATCTAATAAAGAGGGAATATGCTAATTGACCCTCACACCATCGGAAAGATGGCGGTGCCCACAGCCAATAAGGAGGGAATATGCTAATTGACTGCTCCACCCTCAAAGATGGCAGTGCCCACAGCCACAAGATGGTGGCACCCAGTCCCCTCAGCCCCCCAGCTGCCCAGGTCTGGCCCGAGGCGCAGGCAAGCCTTGGATGGTGGCTGCCCAGCTGCCCAGGGCCATCAGAGGCTCAGGTAACCAGGGCCGGCCAAGCCTTGTGCTGCTGGCAGTGGCAGCAGCAGAGGTGTGATGGGGCATTGCCTTCCCCTGATCACCGGGTCGCCTCCCGCCCCTGAGGGCTCCCAGACTGTGAGAGGGGGCAGGCTGGGCTGAGGGACCCCCCTCCAGTGCATGAATTTTCATGCAACAGGCCTCTAGTGAAAAATAATTTAGACAGATACCTTATAGCCTTCACAAAAAATTACCTCAACATGCATCATAGACCTATGTAAAATTTAAAATATATAACTCTTAAAAGGTAACATAGGAGAAAACTAGATGAATGTGGGCATAGTAAAGCTTTTTAGATGCAACACCAAAGACACAATCCATGAAAAATAAAAGATAATTTAACTTCATTAAAATTAAATATTCTACTCTGTGAAACACAGTATTAACAAAAGTATTAGAAGACAAGCCACAGACTAGGAGAAAATATTTTCAAAAGACACATCTGATAAAGGACTGTGATCCAAAATAGGTATGAAAAATCCCTTAAAATCAAAAAATAAGAAAACATAATTAAAAAATGGATCAAAGATGTACTCATGGAAAATAAGCATTTGGGAAGATGATCCGTATCATGTGACATAAGGGTAGCTTTTCCATAGGTGAATGGCTCTTTAGGAAAAGACAGGGATGTTTTTAACAGTCGAGTCTTAATAAATACAGACAGGTCAATTGGGGGGTTAGCAAACAGGGATATGGCTTAATGTGTATGTGGACTCGTGTGGTTTATGTTCAAGGACACAACACAGCTTGGCCTGGCACTGCAGTTAAGCAGAGAAACTAAAAGGGCACTTTAAGAGCGGTTTCTAGATCAATGAAGTATTTCAAAGAAGAAACAAAATTTTACTAACATATTTTATAAATGTGTTACTTGTGCTTTTCAGTGGGTATTCAAAATAACTAAGCTCCACATGGGTTAAAGTGAGTCAGAGGGTGAAGTCGTGGCTCTGAATTGTTAGCGCCCTGCCTGGTATGGCTGTGACAAACCTGTTAAATGTCCTGTTGAATGCACTCAGACACAAAAGAGGAACTCCTATTTTGGGTTCATTTGTGAGGTTTTCAGTATCTGCATGTTTTTCATCATTATAATTTATTTAATTTTATAAACATTGCTGAAATAATTTTGCAATATTGAGGTTGGACTTTGAAAAAAATGATCAAATACTCTAAGTACACACTTATACCTATATTTATACATATAAACCTTGTGAATATTTAATCACCTTATACAGCCCAGTATACACTAGCCTATTCCTCTTTGTAATGTCTTAAACTTTTCACGACTTTATTGAGACATATTTTATATAGAATATAATTTACCCATTTCAAGTGTACGATAAGTATTTCAAAGAAGAAACAAAATTTTACTAACATATTTTATAAATGTGTTACTTGTGCTTTTCAGTGGGTATTCAAAATAGCTAAGCTCCACATGGGTTAAAGTGAGTCAGAGGGTGAAGTCGTGGCTCTGAATTGTTAGCGCCCTGCCTGGTATGGCTGTGACAAACCTGTTAAATGTCCTGTTGAATGCACTCAGACACAAAAGAGGAACTCCTATTTTGGGTTCATTTGTGAGGTTTTCTGTATCTGCATGTTTTTCATCATTATAATTTATTTAATTTTATAAACATTGCTGAAATAATTTTGCAATATTGAGGTTGGACTTTGAAAAAAATGATCAAATACTCTAAGTACACACTTATACCTATATTTATACATATAAACCTTGTGAATATTTAATCACCTTATACAGCCCAGTATACACTAGCCTATTCCTCTTTGTAATGTCTTAAACTTTTTCATGACTTTATTGAGACATATTTTATATAGAATATAATTTACCCATTTCAAGTGTACGATTCAATGATTTTTAGTAAATTTGCCAAGTTGTGCAACTATCGTCGTAAATGTAACGTCTTAAAAATTTTTAGCAAAGCTGCTTCCTTAGTCTCCCGGTTGACCATTGGATGGCTCAGAGACAAGGGCTGAGCTGGGAATGCAGTAAGTGGTAATTTGATTTCACATTACCAGCTTAGATTTTCCAATTGACGTTGTTAAGTTCCCATCTTCTCTATGAAGTAAATATAATTGAAATGATTCTTGTCCAGCTTCTCTGGAGAGCTTTAAGTATCTTTCCTTCCCCTGTAAGATTGAAATCAGCAGTTGTTGTGGGCAACCTGTTTCTTAGGGAAGAACATAATGAATTAATGTCCTTATTCATTGTTCACTGACAATACACATCTTGCCGTTACACTCCGATCAAAAAAATATCCCCTGCACTTTAGTACACGCTAGCTGTTGTAATTAGGAGTGTGTATTATTCTAGCACACAGTGACTGAAGGCTACCACATTTTATAGTTTTTAGCTGCCAAAATGGCATTGGAGTGAATTTCGTTTAGATTTACTGAAACTCCTATGAAGAACATTGAAATACGTTAAATAATAACTGAATTCATTTCCAAGAGAGCTGCAAATTCATCTTCAGATAGAACAATCTCTTTCTGCTCTCAGGACTCTTATCTTCCTCTTCACCCTGCCAAATGGAGCTTAATGAAGACAGGATGACAACACACAGACCTCAGGAAGCTTTGCTTATACATAATGGACTCCTAATCAGACAGACCACCCTAGTGTGTAAAATTAAATTAAATGAGTAGTCATTGCTGCCTGCATATTTTTTTCTGTGCTAAATTTACTTCATGTTTATTTTTCAAAAATTCAGTGAACATATCACATATAGTTTATATTGTATAGTCCTTTTCACACTTATTTTGGAAAGGCATAAATGCATATCTCATTGTGTTAACTCACTTTTTAGAGCCCAGTTCTCTATTTTAACTTTATTTTTTTTTATTGTTGGCAGTATTACAGATGACTCCCATTTTCTCACTTTCGCCCCCCTCTGTCCACCCTCGCCTCAGCCTAAGCCTTCCCTGTGCTGTTGTCTGTGTCCATGGGTTATGCATGTATGTACTTTGGTTAATCTCTTCCTGTCCCCTCCCCCCAAACTCCTGCCCCTGCCACTAAGGTCTGTTATTTTGTTCTAGGTGTCCATACCTCTGGACCTATTTTGTTCTTTAGATTCCATTTATAAGTGAGATCATGTTATATGTGTCTGTCTCTGACTGGCTTATTTCACTTAGCATAGTAGCCTCCAGGTCTATCCATGCTGTCTCAAAGGGTAAGACATCCTTTTTTTATAGCCTCATAGTATTCCATGGTGTAAATGTACCACAGCTTTTTTATCCACTTGTCTATTGATGGGCACTTGGGCTGTTTCCAGATCTTAGCTATTATAAATAATGCTGCTATGAACATAGAGGTGTAAATACCCTTTCTGATTGGTGTTTCAGGATTCTTAGGATATATTCCCAGAAGTGGGATCACTGGGTCAAATGGTAGATCCATTTTTAATTTTTTGAGGAACCTCATTACTGATTTGCACATTGGCTGTACCAGTCTGCATTCCCACCAGCAGTGCACTAGGGTTCCCTTTTCTCCACATCTTTGTCAGCACTTATTGTTAATGGTAGCCATTCTGGCAGGTGTGAGGTGATACCTCATTGTCATTTTAATTTGCATCTCTTTGATGATTAGTGACTTTGAGCATTTTTTTTATATCACTGTTGAACATGTTCTCCCATACAGCAGAAAAACCCAGTTTTCTTGAGGCCAGTGTTACTGCTTCAAACTAATATTGGCATTATTCTCTATGCCCAAACTTGGCCCAGGTAACCAAGCATATTTGTATATGTATGTCGATGCATATTTAAAATGCAAAGGTTTTATTTGTATACTAGAGGCTCGATGCATAAAATTCGTGCAAGGGGCTCGGGCCTCACAGCCCTAGCTGCCTTGGCCAGCCCCCACAGCCCTGGCCAGCCCTTGCAGCCTCAGCTTCATCCGGAAGGATGTCCGGACGGTCATTCTGCTGTTCAGTCTAATTAGCATATTAGCTCTTTATTATAGAAGATAAAAACTGTGTGTCTATATATATATATGATATTTATCTCTATATATTGCAATATGAAGGGTATTTACTGTGGTTTGCAATTGTTTTTCCTATATAGCATTATATTTCCAGACATCTAGAGAATACCATACATATAATATATAGACAGTAGATACTTTTTGGAAAGACAAAGACATGTTGAAAGAAATGGGAATGTTTGCTCCTTTTCACAATATTTGAGTTGCTTCAATCAAAAGAAATATTGCAACTTTAAATCAAAAGAAATATTGCAACTTCTATGAAAAAGCCTGTACGTGTGTACATGTATACCCTTAGTTTAGATGTTTATGGCAACTACCCGCATTGGCCTCACATGGTCCACCATATTCCATGTGACCTTTTCAAAAAGTTCTCTTTTCCACTCTTATCAACTGAGTCCGTGCTCCTAAGCCTTTTTTTTTTTTCTGATTTTAAATCAAGAGAAATATTGCAACTTCTATGAAAAAGCCTGTACGTGTGTACATGTATACCCTTAGTTTAGATGTTTATGGCAACTACCCGCATTGGCCTCACATGGTCCACCATATTCCATGTGACCTTTTCAAAAAGTTCTCTTTTCCACTCTTATCAACTGAGTCCGTGCTCCTAAGCCTTTTTTTTTTTTCTGAGCAGTTTTTACTACCTCTGTTGCTGCATTTTATCAGCTTTATAATGCTGTTACCTTTGCAAATAATGAAAGAATTGAGGAGATAAGAGTAAATTAGTTAAGGCAGGAATTAACAGGCTTGAAATATTAGTGCTTTGATTCTTACTATCTGACTGAATTCTAGAGTTATAATATGAGATGTTCTGTCTTTCATTCTTTAAAATTCAGGAAAGAGTAAGAAGAGTATGATTATTTAATTTGTTTTTTCTCATAGAAGTCAAGACTTTATTTTTAGAACTCTAATTTTTTTCAGTTTAACATACAAAGTACTAAACTTTAATTAAAAAATGATAAATACTGAATATTTATAGAAAGACATCCCTTTTCCCCTGTGTGCATTATGTACAATTTGGTTTATCTTCATTTCCTCATCTCAGATTGATTAGGGTACCTTTTAAATATTTCACTTAATTTAAAGTCACTTAAAATTTACAACAGTCTGATTAATTTCCAGTTGTCTTAAATATATAATTTTGATCTAATTGAAATTGTGGAATTATCTTACTAGTATTTGTCAAAGTAGTATTTTTACCATACACTTTTAAATTTGGAGCTAAATATCCTTAATGAAACCAATCCTTTATGATTAACTAGCTATTAAATTTGAAGCATGCTACATTTAATGTTACAGATGCAGACCACAAAATTTTAGCTTATGAATATATGCCAAATATTGTAAGAAAAACGTTACTATCTCAACAGTAATATTTTGCCTTGGCTTCGGAGATGTCTGATGATTTGATACTTGGTCAAATTTCTTGCATAATTAAATCAAGAAAACTATAGGAATATACTAGATCTAAGATAAAATGAGAGTCCAATTGTCATTGCTACATATTGTATATTATAACCCAAATCTGCTGAGTATAATTCTGGAAAATACGTATTGTGTAGCCTATAATTGGTGTAAACTGCAATTGTTGGGAAACATTTGACCACAGGATGGGACTTGTCACATACCCTTGAGGAGGTGGTTAGTAGTTAGTGAATTATAAGAGCAGCAGGAGCCCTAATCCCAGTGATACTTGGCCCCAATTCCTATGTAATTCGGGACCATGTGTTAGCTAAGATCTCTCTTAATTCTGTTTTTTAGGTCTAGACTACAACCATCTGACTGAATTTGTGTCATCTCCATCCCTCTCCACCACATCCACTCTCTACCACCCTCACTTGACCATCTAAATCAGCGGTTCTCAACCTGTGGGTCATGACCTCTTTTGGGGTCGAAGGACCCTTTCACAGGGGTCACCTAAGACCATCGGAAAACATATATATAATTACATATTGTTTTTGTGATTAATCACTATGCTTTAATTATGTTCAATTTGTAACAATGAAAATACATCCTGCATATCAGATATTTACATTACGATTCATAACAGTAGCAAAATTATAGTTATGAAATAGCAATGAAAATAATTTTATGGTTGGGGGTTACCACAACATGAGGAACTGTATTAAAGGGTCACGGCATTAGGAAGGTTGAGAACCACTGATCTAAATGCAAACTGATTTTGGCGAGAGGTCTCTTTCATATCAGGACTCCTCAGGGATGAAATGGGGACCTTATGTGTAGAATTATTTGAGAGTGAGGTACAATTTTGCTCCAGAGTTTTCTTTCTTTTTAGTTACTGCTTCATTCCATATACAGTGGGGCCTTGACTTACGAGTTTAATTCGTTCCGTGACAGAGCTCGTAACTCAAATTACTCGTATGTCAAATCAAAAAGTGAACGAGTGAGACACGTGATGCTGGGCTGATGTTGTGGCGTTCACTGTGACGTTCACTGCACCAACTAGCGGTGGGGTATCTGAAGCTGGCTCGTAACCCGAATTTTTTTGAGCTTGCAACTCAAAGCAAAAAAATCGGCCGAGAGATGGCTCGTATCTCAAAAAAACTTGTTAGTCAGGACACTCGTAAGTCAAGGCCCCACTGTATTTGTTTAATTCTGCCTTACACACAAAAAAAAAGAAAAAAAAAAGCATAGCAGAAATTCCTCTCTGGTAAGAGCTTTGCCCTTAGGATAAACTGGCTTAAAGACTGAGTGTGAGAAATTAAATCAATTAAAACATTGCCTGTGAGCAAAATGATTTCCCTATAAGCTGAAAATCCTTTATAAAAGAAAACAAAGCCATTGACTACACAATTGGAATAAGTCTTAAATTTCACATGTAGGAGATAATAAGATATTTCACATTTGAGGGCAGAAATGTAAGTCCATTTATTACTTCGTTAATGTATTATTTCATTAGGTACCATCAATTGAGAACAAATTAAATATGTGATGTTTTCCACATAATACCCTCTCGAGTAGCTACTTCCATGCTCATTTCATACTTATTATTTATTCCTTGGTGATATTGACACTCACATTTTGTAACACTAAATGAGAATATTGATAAAATGGGATTAAACACTGTAGCCCAATTAACTCATATCCCCATAAAAAAACTACTTAAGATTGAAATCTTCAGACTTTGGGAAATAGACATATTACATTGATAATCTGGTTGTGTGTTTATGGACACAACACACCGTTTGTGTGTGTGAGTGGGTGTGTATGTGAGAGTGAGGGGCTCTCTTATAGAGAAGAAAAATTGTCAAAGTCCCTCACCCTAGAAAAGTGTAATCCTGGGACAGTAAATTATTACATGTTATAAAACTGTGAGGACAAACTCCATCCTCCCTCTGTGATGGACTCTGAGGACCGAGGCACTTTATAAGTTGTGAGCTGTAACTTGTGTTTTGGGAGGTGGGCAGGAGCATTGGAGGGGACAGTTCAATAAGAGCCCCGATATGGATATACCTGTGCAATATTTGGAAATTCTTACAGTGTTGTCATACTTTTCATTTTAATCCAATCCTAAGGATTAAAAATGATTTTGTCTATGGTCTTTGCAGTGCTGTGGAGAATGAAAGAGAAAGGATTTGCTCAACATCAGATAAAGTAGATGAGGAGAAACTATTTTCTGTCTTCAAGTCTAGGAAGCTGGAATCAGCCAAGTGATGCTATCAGGAGCATTTGGACAGCTGACAGAGCACAGCAGCAGAAGGGGCCTTTTACTGAGCATGTTAATCAGAAACTTAGGGAACTAATTAGAAGGGGCTGAAATGACTCATTGAGAAAAGCTAACTTCTGGCAGTAAAGCTCCCTGAGAATGAGCAATTATAGTTTAGGTTACGTACAGATTAGGACAGCAAGACTCAGAGAAATTAGGTAATTTTCCTAAGGTCACAGATAATAAATTACAAAACTGGGATTAAAATGTAAATAATCTGCAATATTTTAATATGCTGTCCACTCTAATATGCTCTCCAAAAGCTATGTGACAATAATTCAAAAATTGATGTTAATGGTACCAATGCAATTACTTATGTAGGTACTGGTATTATGTACTTTAGTTAAGACCATATTTTATAAGGTGGGGGGAGCATGAGGAAATTAGTAGGTAGTCAGGGAAGATTCATAAATTACATAAACTCATTTTGCACTTTTGTCCACATTGGCTGGCTTGTCTAATGGCTTTGAGCAAATCTATGGCTTTAATTGGCTCTAGGATTAACTCAGTTTTGTAAAGGAGAAAACTAATAGAGAAGGGAAACAAATGTTCATCAATTTAGATAAATTATTGTCAGAACTTTAAGATCACTTAAAGCAAAGATGTGCTCTTTGTCATAATTAATCAGATTTATGAATTTTACCCCTACCGCCACTCACAAAGGTGATATTATGTAGAGGATAATTTATACACACAGAAGAAACTATCATTTTAAGAAAAAGAGAAATGTCAGAACTATAGTCTTATTTTCAATATTAAGCTCCTTATCACTGTACTTTAGCATTATTTTTATATTGGAAAAGTCTGTTTCACCCCTCATCTCACAAAGATATTGTTTCTTATGCATATTTTTGAAAGAAATTATATCCACCACAGAAACAGAACAAGTCGGATGTAGTCAGTCCTCATTATTATTTACAGATTCCATGTTTGCAAATTTGCCAACTCATTGAAAATTATTTGTTACTCCAAAGTCAATACTTCCAGTGTTTTCCTGGCCTTTCCTGGACATGCCAAGTTGGTACATAAAAATAACCATCACAGGAATTGTATAAACACATTTCAATTTAAGATTACAATTTTAAATTCACTGGTCTAACAGTGGATTTAGCCAGGGGTGATTTTTTTCCCACAAAAGGGCACATTTGACAATGTCTGGAGACATTTTGGGGTTGAGTTCAAATGCTACTAGCTACTAGTGATGACTGTAAAGGGATAATATTTTAAACAGTAGGTTATTGATCAAGGAAACAAAATAGTGAGCCTAAGCATTTGTCACCTATTGGAATGATATGCATATTACGAAGTGACCTTACAGATAAATAGAAGCAAGAGACTCTTCAATAAAATGAACAAAATGGCTGACATTTACAGAATAATAAAAATTGTAATCTTGCCTCTCACCATGAACCAAAAAATCTTGGATATAAAAAGGAACTAAATATGAAAAACAAAAATTATAAAACTTTAGAAGAAAACATGGGGAAATAATTTATTATTTAGCAATAAGATGAGTCATTTTTAAAGAGGAAAATGGTTAGTCAATGCTACTAAATAAAACATTAGAAATGTTTGTATTCTACAAGACAACATCATGACATAAAAAGAAGAGTCATAGACAGGGGAACTAGTTATTTGGAAAAACACATGAGTCACAAAGGATTAGTCTCCAGAATCTATTAAAGAGCTTTTAGGAATCCATGAGAAAACGACAATCCAATAGCCCAAGCTCCTGGATGGTATGCACAATGCCAATTAACAAACTGAAACAGATTCAGACATGATCAAGGGAATGCAATGCAAAATACTGAGATATCATTTCACACAATTAAATCTACCCCCCCCCCATATCTAGCACTAAATATTGGTATAAATTGAGAAGCATGATGCTCTCTTAATTTGGTTGCTTAGTTTATTGATTTAACTTTTCTCTCTATCTCTCTTTTTTTTTATACGAGAATTGCCAGTGTGTAACAAACAAGAGAAGGAGTCAATGACACTTGGATTTGATGCTGCGATGTTTATGTGCACTGGCATCAAGCTAAGCTTTGCCTCCCAAATACTACTTTATACATTTATTTTTAAAATAACTTTTTAGTTTTCAATTACAGTTGACATACAGAATTATATTAGTTTCAGGTGTACAGCTAAGTGATATAGTGATTAGACACATGTCTAACTTGCAAAGTGATCATCCCAACTCAGTTGGTTGGAACATTGTCCTATACACCAAAAGGTGGCGAGTTCAATTCCCTGCCAGGGCACATGCCTAGGTTGTGGGTTTGATCTGTGTTCAGTGCTGCCCACTTATTCCTCACAACCTTTAACTCTTTCCTATATTGATGGGGAAGGGGGAATCTCCTAGTTGCTCCCATTCTTGCCCATTATTTTATTTTTTTCCCTTTATTGAATAAGATATTACAAATGTGTCCTTATCCCCCCAATGTCCCCTCATCCCCCCAATCCTGCCCTCACCCCCTGTTGTCCACATCCATCATTTATGCTTATATGCATGCATACAAGTCCTTTGGTTGATCTTTTTTTAAAGGTAAAGTATTTTTAACTCACTTGTTGAAACGTTTCAGTAGATTGTGATGGACCGGAGGGCCCCACAAAGCTAGTCCTACTCTTTCCCATCAATCGCATTTTCTAATCTCTGTCCCCACACGTCCTGCTGCATCATATTGTCCTTGAACAGGCCCAGCTCATTCCACAACAGGACTTTCTACTTGCTGTGCATGCACATTCTCCCTCCTAATATCTGTCCCTCTTTTCCTTAGGTCTCTACACAAATGTCTTTTCCTCAGAAAGTCTTTTTCTACCCACGTCACTCAATAGTTAACCAGTTTAGTTTTCACACCATGCTTTATGCCAATGGAAATGATAGCATCTTTTTATTAATGATTTATGTATTGTCTGTTTTCCCCAATAAAATATAAGTCTCATGAGGGGCAAGACTTGGGCTTCCTTAATCACAGTGAGCAGAAATTTGCCCAGTGCATTCTAAGCATTTGTTACATATATTTTTTAAAATAACAAACAAAATTCCCTCAATTTAGTTACTAATAGGGGTGTGGCAAATAATTTATGGCATTTAGTAAAAAAAAGTTTAAACTATATTTTGAAGATTTACTAGGAAACAAAATTCTTAAAATAACCCTATTTTGAAAAGCAGACTTTGCACTTCAGTTTGCGAATTTCAAACTGAGTAAAATCTGTCTTGTTTTTGCTGCTTCATTTGATTTGGGACTTTTGACCAATTCTGAGAACCACTGATTCAGAGTGTAGTTTAACTAGAGTTGCTTTGTGCGTGACCAATGTATCCCTTGGCAGTAAATCATCCGCACTAGGCAAAGCCACCTATTGCTGCAAGAGCACAACCATTTCATTCTGTTACTATAATCACATTATTCCAGAGCTTGGCAGTCATGGATAACTATATCAAAAGATTGACAATTTTCTGTAATGGTGATATTGTAGACCAGTCCGTCAAATAGCCAGCCACCTGTCTTTTTCCAATAGGAATTTGTAATTTTGGGACTGGTCAAGAGATAAATACAGAATAGTGAAGCCCATTAAAAAAAGATTAATTGATGTGTTCTTTTTAAATAAGAGTACTAGCTAATCAATTTATTTCAGATTTATTATAACCTATTTATAGGTTGATTTAAGTCTGCAGCTCAGAACCATCATTTCTAATTACTTCCTTATCACAAAGTTAATAGTGAATTTAATTTTGTATTGCCTTCTTTTACAAAGCTTGTGCATAGTGATGATAAATTCAAAATGTCACTTGAAAAAGGCTGAGTAATGGAAGAAAAGAGGGGGATCATTTATTGAACCCACTAGCCATCTCTAAGTGAGATGCAGGGCTATTTCTAATCCTTGGCCAAACCAACCTTTGGCCCTGTCTTTTACGTCTACCCCCAACCTTAAAAAGAGGAAATCAGGAAAAATGAAACAGCATGACAATTTTGAAAGAGAAAACGTAAGAAAAGTCATACATATATTAGAAGTTTCTACAGCAGATAGTCCCATCTATTTGCCTTGGAATGGGAGGGAGATATAATGGTTTAATAGCCGTAAGTGATTGGTAAATCAAATGTTTTCTCTAAATGTATATTGGTTTATAGATTATTATTAACATTAAAATTATTATAAAGACTCATTTAAGACATTTTTTAAATCATGGAGAACTATTATTATGATCAACCCATTTTTTAATACTGAAAGTACCTTTATTCTACTACTTTGCTGAATTGATTGTGCTTGGTTAGAAAGTTCATGAAGCATGCAGACCAATTCATTTAAATGAATGTGTTGGTTCTTATGACTTGAGACTTTAATTCTTGAGATTGATGTTTTGAGGACTAGAAAACTTATTAGTGGTTTCTATAATGCAGCTTTGTTTTTCACAATAATAAATTACCATTAATTTAGAATTGTGACAAACTTAATCTGCTGCAAAAGCCAGGTCATAGAGATATGATTTAAATGATTATTTACCTCATCCCTTTGTTGCTGTGAATGACATTTATTTGTTTTCTTTTTTTAAAAAAAATTGAGTCAATGTCTCAGTTATTGATTATTGTAAATAACGGTATTTTATGCTTACATTACTTGGTGACTTGAATAATATGCAGTTTATTCTATCATGAATTTTAAGTGCCAACCTAAATAGAACTAACTACCCTTATATATGAATGATTAGTATAAATATATTTACTCAAGTTTAGGGTAAACAAATAATACAACTTGTGGCTAGAAGAATCATTTCACAGCTTCTTTAAAATTTTTATTTAGTAGTAAATAAAAATACAAGATAATTTTATTGTGTATATGAAAATCACAAATACTTTTTATTAGCAGCTTTATGCCTTATATAAACCATCCAAGTTTTAAAGTTGAGAGTAAAATCATTATACCATGATGATTTATTCCAAAACGAAAAAGAAAATTTTTATCATTTTTGGACTTCAGATGTCTTGAATATATCTAATGACCTTGGACTATTGCAGAATGACTTTTGTGGACAAACCTTAATTTATTGCCTTTTTCAAATTCTTTAACCCACTGTCGTATATCAACCAGGTTAAGGATTTTTACCAGGCAGCTAACAAATTAAAGAAAAATCTTGCATTGGCTACACAGATAAAAAGGAGATGTCTGAAATGAAAATAATTGTCTAGTTCTCTTTACTTCTTATTGATTGGTCTAGAAAAGAATAGCTTCTCACCAAAAGAGGTGTGTCTTAGGCTACCTTGCTGCTAATGGCTTCTGGTGAAACATGGCTCAGCTCTTCTTTCTTTGGGGTGCTTGTAGTACCAGCCACAGCAACCTCAGTCTTAGCAATTCTAGAGGTAGTTGCTACTGTTATCTCTAATCGCTTGAGAAATAGTGAATTGGTTATGGGTGGGGCAGCACTGGCTAGGAGTTAATAATTTGGGGGCTAGGTAATTAGTACAGTAGAATTCCTTATACGTTTTTGTCTATAAAAATTCTCTAGGTATTCAGAGGGAGTGTGGGAAGAGATCAACCAGTGAACTTGTTTGTGTATATGCATAACCCGTGGACACAAACATTGGGATGGGAGAGGGCTGGGAGAGGTTAGTGGAAGAAAAGGAGGACCTATGTAATACTTTCAACAATAAAGATTAAAAGAAAAAAAGTTCTATAGAATAAAATTTTCAGAAATATAAGAATTTTCTTAAAAAATACAGTTCATTTTGCTGTTTCATAATGTATGGCAGCCAGTCTCCAATTTATTCTATTTTGTACCTCACTAAGGGAGAAATATAACTGTACAATATCTGTTTTGAAAATTTGTTGAGATTTATATATTTTAATGATTCAAAGATGTTTAAACAATATAAATGAATATAGAGATAGTCCTTATCTCTAGGGCAATGTGTTAAGTGCCCGGGGAACTGTTTTACTGTTTCTTGCATACCCCGTAGGAGAAGGATGAATAAAAATTCTTATTCTCTGGTTATAAAGGGGCAGGAGGCAGTGGTTCCTCTCCCTTTCTGAAAGTGTCTCTTCGGGAATGTAAGGAACCTGAATCTTCCTTATTATCATGTAGCTAAATAAAATGTATTCAGGAGCTAGATAGTGTCTGTGTCTCACTTTATGCTAGCTAGAGATGTTCCCTGTTCTTGGCCTTTCTCCTTTTTGATATGTGAATATCTAGAACGATAATGTTTTAGTCTCTCTGGCTCCCTAGGGTTTAGCCTAAAGACCTAATGTGAGCTATAGCTACTTGGCTCTCTCTGGAAGATAAGAGACGTTTTACTATCCCTTTGGATAAAAGTAATAAATTAGACAAATGACTATGCATCTAATTCTAATCTGTGATAAGAGAAGTATTTCTTGAGGGAATAAAAGTAAACATTCCCTATCTGTATATCATATACATTTCTGGAGGCCAGGGCTTCTGGAGGGACCACTGATAAATCCAGGAAGTTTTATTCTTTCTTTTGCTAATCTGTTTTAATGACCATTAGATCAAGCTATCATCTCTTATTACTCTAGAATCGAAGCTCAATGAGAGCAGGGATTTTTGTCTTAACTTTAAACTGAATGAACAAATTTTAACATTTTAGAATGTTTCTTTTGACTCCATTATTTAAATAGGTCAATTTGCCATTTTTTTGGTGGATCAAAATAACCAAATTGTGGCAATTTCATAGTTTGACATCGTACTTAAAGCCAGTGATGTAGTCTAAGTCCCCCACTCCAATTTTGTACATGTTGATTTAACCTTTAATTTCCATGTGTGTTTTTTTCTGGTAAAAAAATAAATAAGAACTTTGAGATAGCGTACCACAATGACATTTTTAGATGGTTAATAAAAATATAGTCAATAAAATTTTAATTTTCATTTTTCTACTCTAAAACTTGTATACCTGTGGCTAGTGGGGTCTAGACTTTTCTTCTTTATTGGCTACATTTTTTTTGTAGTTTATCTATAGTCATTTGGAAATAGATGGTTGATTGTAAGGTATTGTTTCGTTAGGTTTGTTGTTGATTTATATTTTCTACCTTGTGGATCCTATTAAGAATTTTCTCTTTATTCTTAGAGCCTTGAATTTCTATCAAGCTATATCAAATATTGTGCTTTTAATATTAATTAAATGTTAGTAAGTACTTAATATATTATTCAACATTGATAGTGTTAATACCATAATTTTATAAATATAAAAATAAATATTAATTACTACTACTACTATAACATTAAAATAACTATTAAAATAACATTATTACTATGATATTTATTAATAGTATTCATACTTGGCAACTAGGGAATGATCTCCACAATTTCTCACCTGATTGATCATATTTATCATCATGTCTTTGGATCACATCTTAAGGATGATGACACTCAAATACTTGATCTAGATAAAACCACTTATCTGTGCTCCAGGATAATATATGCAACTACTTATTTTAGTACTTTCATTTTAGTGCTGTAAGTACTTCTGAAATTATTATGATTAAAATTGAACTCTTTCCCTTTCCAAAACTTTTCCATTTAAGTGCTAGAAGCACCATATCATCCAATCTTGTCAGCAACTCTGTCCCTTCTAACTCCAGGACACATCTCAGAGCTCTCCCTTCTTACCTCTCATCTGCATCATCACCCTCATCCAGGCCAGCGTCGCCTGGACTTCTGTGTCAAACTCATCTTTCTGTTGCCACTCTTGCCTGTGAACAGGTGGTAGAAGGCATATGAAAAATATTTTTCCCAAGTAGTTTGGTTTGGACTTATTTAGTTCTTCTTAATCTAGTTCCACTCGACCATTTCTTGTTGTGCAATATAGTCATAGTCAGGGTAAAAGAGGAATCATGAATTGTACTAGCACAGCCAAACAATGTGAAGAATAAAATTTTCTAATAAGTCAATGACCATGATGAACCACAACCAGTGGTAGGTTCCCTATTTCTAAAACCACAACCAGGACTAGGCCACTTAAAAAACTGCATTAAGTTTTAAAAAACTTTGTTTCAGTCTTTTAAATATTCTTCTTGGGTTTTATTCTCTCTCACTACCATTTTAATAGAAGCTTCATTATGGTAGTGCCATTGTGAATTATAATTTTATAACTCTGCACCTTATTTTTTCTTAGAGTTTGATGGTTTTTCAAACCAAATGTCATTTCTTAAATCAAAAATGTAAAACAAATACCATATACAGAAGACAAAGTAAGAAGAGAAAAAATAGAGCCTCTTTATAGACCACCATATCATCCCTTCTTTCAAAAATGCAATTCAAATAACCTTAGACAAACTGGATAAAAACATTTGACTTTCATACAAGGTAATCATATTTTGGCATCTATAATAATAAAAGCATAATATGCTAATTAGACTGGACAGCCAACCGACCTTCCGGACATCCTTCCTGATGAAGCTGTGGGGGCCGAGGCAGAGGTGGTTAGGGAAGATCAGGCAGGCAGGCAAGCAGAGGGGTTAGGGACAATCAGGCAGGCAGGCGAGCGGTTAGGAGCCAGCTGTCCCGTATTGCAAGAGG
>NW_005354999.1:1585674-1602193 GCF_000412655.1 Myotis brandtii
CCCCGCCACACACACACACACACACACACACACACCATGAACAACAAATTTTGTCCGGGCCTCTAGTTTTTTAATAAATAGCATATGTCAAAATGCATTTTTGTACTGATGATATTCTAAATGATACAAGTTCATGAAATGTTATGAAAAAGTTTATTTAAATTACAAAATGTCATGAACAGCTTTAAGACTGTGAGAAGGCAGCTCATCAGCACACACTATGTGGACACCATGAGAAATACAACACCTGATATAAGTGACTAATAATTTTCCTCATAATCATACAGTTAAAGTATGATGTAAATTTAATGAGTTACTTCACCATTATCATGGTTACTGGAGTTTTCAAATCTAATATACTTAGTTGCACACAAGTGAAATAGAAAAAACTCTAAAAAATGTTGGTGTGTAGATTTCTATATTATTATTGCAAATTGGCAAAAAAATAAAATTTCAGAGATGTTTAAATACTAAACTTAAGAAAAAATTTACATATTTGTAATAAACCTTAATCACAGTTGAAGTCACTCTAGGTTCACAAGTTAGAATTAAATAAGAGAATGTTATTATTTGAGCATTTTATATTAATATATGTAATATATAATAAAATTCTGACTATATCCTTTAAAATACTACAATAGATTTATAACAATTTGTTACAATTATTTATAATAATGTTGTAGTAGTTTTAAATGGTATAGCCAGAATTTTATATATATACGTGTGTGTGTGCGTATATATATATATATATATATATAACTGATGCCAAGAACTTTCATCTCTTTTATGTGCCCTATAAAATGGTCCCTACTGGTATGCCCTTTCTAAAAGATCCTGACCAAAACTTCACTAAATGCTCCAGCTCTCCCTCATTTGAATTCCCACAGAGTTACCAATTACTGAGTCAGTGCCTATTCTGTCAGCTTATGCCAGCTTTACTCCTAATATATATATATAGTTTGAATGTACCTGAAAAAATAATTCTCTTTCTCTAATATAAATAACTTGAAAATTGTAAGTTAAATACATTTCTGATTCTAGTTACTCAATGTAAGGTACCAATTTTCTCCCTTCATGATTGTGAAAGTGAGATGTAGCCTTTAAACAGATTTAGAGCCTCGCTTTGGTCTGTGTTTATTGTGAGGAAATTGAGTGATAGGATGTTTCAAGAACCTGCTCAGTCATTTTGATAGGCAATAAATGCTTGGTGAGTTTGACTCAAGAGCAAACAATCTTAGTTCCTCTACTCTGTTGCTTCTTAGTAACTAGCGGCTAAAATAGTTGTTGAGGCTGTTACCCTCTTTTATGGTGAAATTTTCAGGATAAGGGATCCAATGCAAAACAATCATAACTTGAGTCCAGATAGATATCGAGGAGGCCTTTACAAAATGGTGAACTTATCAAGTGCAAAATGATGTTGTTTTTTTTATTTTTGGGGAGTTTTTAAAATTTTCTTGTGATGATGTTTTTTAGAGAGAAGTAATACTTAACAATTTTTTAAATACACAAGCCAAACACCATAATGAATGTTGAAATTCTTAAAAAATAAATGAGGAAATAATGCGTTTTTCCCAAGTAATGCTCTCATATCGCAAAAATATTTTGCAAATTCATATTTGGCATTGCATCATAGTTTCCCTTTTTTTTTCTGTGTCAGTATATCAGACTTAAATATTAAGAACATCTTACACACACACACACACACACACACACACACACACAGTGGCCTGCAAATGACCTGGATTTAGCAATACCTAGGGCATTCTGTTTGGGGTGATAATAGTTCCAGACATAATATATTAGTTACACTTTCACCTATTTCTCTAATAAATACAACTAAAAGTCCTATACACTATATATAAAACAATAAGAAGACTCTGAAATGTGGATAGGAGGCATGCTGTTTAGGGATTTGGAAACCAAGGGATGACAGAGCAATGGCTGCTGAGTTTCCTTTTTTTGCCTTATTTATCCCAGACTGGGTGTTGGAGAAGTCACTAACCTGGAAATGCCAACTGGCAAAAGCCAGAAGGCAGATGCAAAGCCAGCTCTCTCTAGCTCAGTCTCCAGGAAAATGGAAGCCAAGCAAGACAGAAAGAAAGCTTTTAGACAAGCACTACTCTACTCTGGTAAATAGCACAGAAAAAATATTGTAGTTTCACTCCCAACCCTGACAGCAAAGTCTGAGTGGGCGCTTTAGACTTCCATCCTTGCCAGGCTGTGACAAGACTCCAAACTGCTTACCTCTGGTGAACTGGAGTCAGAGAAGGCAAAATGGGAGTGGAAATCTAGGACTTTGGTTTCTGCTGGACAGTATGAGCCTCTCCCCTCTGGTGTCATTGGAGAATATGTGGGAACCTGGACTTACACCACCCAAAAATAACAAGGCATTCCTCCTTCTCCCAATTGGGGGTGTCAGAGATGATTCAGGACTTTCATGGCCATACAGAGTATTGAGCATGCCCCCTATTATGTTAGTAAAAGCCACATGGGGAGCAGTAATGACCCATTCCTTCTCCTCTTAACCAGAATGATGTCAGTGGACAAATGTCCAAAATGCAATAGAAAATCATCCATCAAACCACAAGCCAGAAAAGCCTTTATTTCAGTAAGAAAGGAGAATCAACAGATAAATGTCAACATTGAGATAACACTGATGTCAGAATTATCTGAAATGGATTTTAAAACAACCATCATAAAAACACACACACACACAAAATTGCCTTTATGAGTATGTTTACGTTAATAAAAAAAATGCCAAGTCCCAGCCAAGAAATGAAGTCTCAGAAAGAAAATAAGAGATAGAAAGGAGATGTAAATGGACATTTTAGAACTGAAAAATATAGTAATCAAATGCAAATCTCAACAAAACAGGCTTGATAGCAGAATGAAGAGGACGGAGAAGTAAACCAGTGAACTTGAAGGTAGAAAAACAGAAATTACTCAACCAGAACAACACAGAGATAAAACACTTTAAAAAAAGACTAAACAGCACCCCAGTAACCTATGAGATTATTTCAAAATAGGTAACATTTGTATCATTGCAGCCATAGAGGGCCAGAAGGAAATTAAACAGAATAAACCCAATGAAATCTACATCATCACAATTAAACTTCTGGAAACTAATGACAAAGAAACAAAATCATTACAGTGAGAGAGAATTAGTAATGTACCGAAAGGGAGAAAAAATTCAAATGCCATTAAATATTCCATCAGAAACCATGCAGATCAGAAGCAAATGACATATTTCCCAAGGCTGAAAAAAAACCTGTAATCCAGAATTCTATGTCTAGAAAATATATCCTTTAAAAATGAAAAAGAAACCAAGATTTTACAGATAAATTAAAATTAAATGTATTTTTTAGCAGTTCATGTACCCTAAATGAATGGCTAGAGGAAGTTCTTGAAACCAGAATGGAAATAATTTTAAGAAATACTTGGAAAGTCAGGAAGAACAAGAACATAGGAAAAATATATATAGCCTAGGTAAATAGAGTGAAGTAAAAAGAAAAAAGTGAGTTGACTAAGTCATATGCGATGGTGGTGAATATTTAACAATGGGCTCTCCATAGTGAGAGGACCATGACTTGAAGCATTTGACAATTTTTTGTGGTCAATATGGAGCATCAGAAAGCACAGAGTTGGGAAAAGATGTGCACAATTGACTCTTGAGGTGGTGCCACCCAGCTCCCATGTACGACTGGCAGACCCTAAAGGTCATACTAAAATTAATGCTTTAGCAATGGTAGTATAGTTGTATTGCAACATAATTGTTCTTAATATAAATATTCATTTTTGCTTAATTAAAAAAATTGTATTATTCCATAGTCACTTCAAACAAAAGTCTATGTGACAAAATAGTAAGTCACTTCACTTAAATGCACACAGCACACATGTAAACTATGTTTGGCGTTATGTGTCCCTGATACTACACAGAAGGGGCATAGCACTGGCAAATAAACTGACAAGTAAGTCACTCACTTAAACAAATGCACACAGCACACATGTAAACTATGTTTGGCGTTATGTGTCCCTGATACTACACAGAAGGGGCATAGCACTGGCAAATAAACTGACAAGCATGCGTCAAGTTAGACTTTAGGTCTTGCTTTTTCTGCCAGATACTAAACTCAACCAAAGGCCGCTGGCCTTTTGGAAAATGAGTCACAGTTGGGGGACTGTCTACTCTCTCTGTCAAAATTAGTTGTAATTTTAATCACAGTGAATAATCAGAATAAAGCTTGGTGCTAGTATCTTTTTCAATAGGGAAGAGAAAAATTAAATTCACTGAAGTATCTCCCATTTACACCAAGATTATCATATAAACTGAAATTTAATGAGTGTGTATGGATCATAAGATATAATAATCACAGTGCTAAGTGTTATTACTGACTACAGAATTTAACTGGGTCAATTCTCAGCTAGTGAGAGCAGCTGGGCATCATCTCCAGTTGAGAAAATAAAGGTACCATTATAGAAATTTATAGAACAACTACTAGACTTAGAATCACAGTGCAGAAATTGCAGTTCATTAAAAGAAAAATACATAACCCTTTCTCACTCTCACTCTTTTTCTACATGTGCAAACACATACTATCAGTAGAGAATAGATATGGGCAGGGATCCCTACATCATAGAATTTGTTTGTAAATTATTTTTAAAGAAGGGTAGCATTTCTAAATGCACTATGAAATATGCATATATGAATATATGTGAAATATATGATTAGTTAGACTTTTAAAATGAAAGTAAAATATTCAGGATAAATTCTCAATCTTCTATGCTCTCTTCAAAGATAATTCTTAAAGTTATTTCCTCTATGAAAGTTAAGAACCTGGAATTATGCCCTATTCATGTGATATAGAGTACAGCTTTTCCCTCAAAAAATATTATGATTAATTTTCAGAACATGTGCCAGAAAAGTGTCTTTGGAAATTCACATTTGTGGAATAATTCTAAAAATATTCATCCTAACATGTTGAAAACACATTTCCCATTAAAAAATTTTATATCAGTATTTTTTAAGTTCAAATTTATAATTTATTTCAAAAGCAGCACACGGCAGTTTCTTGCCACGCACTGTTATATATATTTGGCGCAACTTTGCTTTATGCAAAGACATTTTCAACATTGGATTCATAATAATCATTTCAATTTTAATATGACCAATTTAAAATCAAGAAACCTGAAACCATTCAAGCTAAGTGATAAAAAGAAAATTTCCTCTGTTTTCTAATATATTTATTATTTAATTTGAATTTATTTAAAATGAGCAGTGTAAATCACACAGCCTTACAATGTATCATTCTAATTTTGTTATTCCACGTCACGTATTACTGAAGACTATGTTTTCCTCCTTTGGAGAAAGACCCAGATCTTACATCCGAAGAGGGGACTTCCCAGTTCATTGACTTCTGTATCTCCAAAGGAGGGTTCTCTACTCCACTGTTCTGTTCTCTGAGCATGATTCTCTGCCTCATGACTCAGTCTCCTATGTCCTGTCATCTAATAAGTAAATGCCTGTAATGAGCTTATCTATAAAACCAAGGTGTTGAAGGAGAACAGGATTCAGCCAAATAGGGCAGTTTAGTAGTCACAACAGGGACCAGATAGCTCACAAAGCCTTAAATATTTACACTATGCCCTTCACACAATAAAGTTATCAACCATGAACACCTTGCTGACCGGTCATGAGATAATTTGTGTTTCCATGTCTGAATATTGCTGACCAGTCATGAGATAACTTGTGTCTGCACTTACCATTAATTTAAGTAATTTTAGCCCTAGCTGATTTGGCTCAGTGGATAGAGCATTGGCCTTGGGACTGAAGGGTCCCGGGTTCCATTCCAGTCAAGGACACATACCGAGGAGGGGGGTGTGCAGAAGGCAGCCAATGAATGATTCTCTTTCATCATTGATGTTTCTAGCTCTCCCTCTCCCTTCCTCTCTGAAATCAATAAAAAATATATATTTAAAAAATTAAGTAATTTTAAAACTCTACATTACTTTCAGACCTTAAAATTACTCAATATAACTGCAGATAAAAGTTATCGCATGATTGGTCAGCAACATTTGGACAAGGAAACATGGGTTATCTCGTGACTGATCTGCAAAGTTAACCAACTCAATGTTAGCTGTTCGTTACATAGTAAAGCTATGTAATACAAATACGAAGAAAACATAAGTAAATTCATTTACTGCAAGTGGGAAAAAATTTCTAACTATGATTAAAGTTTCAGAGACTAGAAGATAAGTGAATGGTAATTTTGATGACATAAAAATAAAATTATTATTTAAAAAGACAGATAATAAAATAAGAATATATGTTTTCATATGATATCACTGATAAAGTATTAATATCCTCAATATATAGATTTTAAAGTAGAGAAGAAAACGACCAATATGTTATAAGAGAAAAAAAACAGAGAGATAAATAACTTGAAGAAAAATTATTCTTAAACATAAAAATGATTATAACCTTGCCTATAAAAAAAGAAATACAGATTAAAACTATATAGTGATACTTTTTCTCACCTATCAGATTACCTATTTTTTGTTGTTCTGGCCAATAGTCTTAGGTAAGTTCTTAGCCAACAGCTTCCAGCCTTACAGTGATTCTAGCTCTCAACATTTTGCATTCTGGCTTAGACTCCACATACTCTAAAAAGAGACAAGTCATGCCCAGTACCCTCTGTCAAAAGCCCTCGTCCATAGAAGCCAAGGGCAGAATGGTGATTATTTTACACCATTGAGTTTTGAATAATTTATCATGAAGCCATAGTAATTGGATATTCTATTTCAGAATACATATTAAAAGAGTATCTTAAGCTAAGCTTTTAAAAAATAAATTTATATAGGAATCTATAATATAAGTATTCTGAATTAGCCTAACAATAGTAGCCTTTCTATTATAGTAACTGTTTTCTCCTGGAGCACAAGTTATACAACAATGTAAATGATACATCCCTAGATTCTGATGCTATAAAGTTAAAATCTTAAAATACAGGAAAATAAAACTGGAAGAAATTTTAAGGATTATTAGTTTTTGAAGTTCCTTATTTAAAGCTCTATCAAATAAGGAATGATTATAAACATGAAAACTTGTTTTTTCATTTCTAAAATAAAGATCCTTGCTCTCTTATAGAAATAATTTTTAAATAAAAGCAATATTATTCTTGATATTTGATATTAAGATTTCTTATGGGAATAGTTACCTTGGTAACCAAACTCTATAAAAGAACAAATATAAATAATATGAGATATGTCTCATCTAACTTTCTCATCCCAAATCATTGCCACTTGTATGTTTTTGATATGACAGCACCTGATTTCCAAGTACTGATTTACCAGTCAGAGTTCAGTTGGGGAAGCAGGACCACTACAAAAGTTATAGAGAAAACTAACCAACTCACGGTGAGGAGATTCTGAAAAAGAACATTATAGAGAAAAGATGTATTTTAAAGAAATTAACCTTCTGTGAGGTGACTGAAGCTGAGGAAGTGAAGGTCTAAAACCAGGCATCAGAAGATCAGAGAAAGTTACTATTGGTCCACCTGAAATTCTCACACAGATGGACAAGTCAGAGTTTCCAGGCTAATAATTCAGTAAGTCAATCATGTTTAGTCACAAAAATGAGGCCATGGGGGGCGGAGGGAGCTTGTGGAGATATCTATGCCTCTTTGTAGCCTCTGCTTGTGATGTCCACAGCAACAAGTCTGGTGGTGGTTATGGTACTGCTCTGTCCTGTGGGACTGACACATGGGGTGGAGGGGAGTGAGTGAAATATGTAACCCACTGGTACTCATGATCTGTCTGGCATCATATGTGACTAATGAGTGTGCAAAGTAATTGTTGTTTCACTTATCTTTCTGGCCTTTCTCTTTTGGTCAACTAACCAACTCACGGTGAGGAGATTCTGAAAAAGAAGAAAAAAAAAGTCCAAACCTTAACTAAGTTGAAAGCATTATCCAACACATACTTGGGTATTTCCATTTTTAATATTTAGCTCTACTATCCACTTGGAACATATTCTTGGGTAAGGTGTAAGGAATTGGATAATTTATGTAATTATCTATTTGAAAATAGCCATCTACATTATATACTGTATTTTAATTATTTTTGGGTTTTGATGGTTTTCAATTGGTTCACCATTCTAATTTATAAGTCAATACAACAAAGTCTGAATTATAGAGTCTTTTAATATCTGATAGTGCTGTCACCTACTTCAAAACATTCAGAGGTGCTCTTTGAATCCAGATTTTGAAGCCAGGTTACCTGTCTTTGTTATTGGTGATATATTAGCCTTTTTGTGACAGAGCTCTTAACCATAGACACATTGCCTCTAGTCTGATCATGAGAATCTAGGCTTGAGGTGAAGTACAAAGGAAAATTTGGTGCACTTGTTTTATGCTTCAATAAAGTATTCATGAGCAAAATAAAATGGATTTTAAAAAGGGGGGATAAGATTTTAAGTATGACTTCACTTAATGAGCTCTTGTCAATCTTACAGAAAGCAGTGAACAGACATAAGGGAGTCTGATGTTCCTCAGTGAAATACTGACCCAATTAACTTAGTCAACATTTTTGAGTGGTCATTCAACTCCACTGAACATAGAAGATACATTAGAGAAATAAATTGCTATCATGTACTTTAAAGTAGAGATTGCTTGTACTACATCACTTAGTAAATCTAAATTGGACTACTTCAATTTACCAGTGGCTTCTGAGAGCATGTTAATAGAGTAAATAAAAAGCATACCACATTGAAATCAACTATACCTAACATAGCATCACTAAGAAACACATATTCTCTTGGACTATAAGTATTTCTTTCCTCTGAAACCACTGAATCAATGCCTTAGTGGAAGAACACACCACTATGTATCCTCAGAGATAACTCTGTAAGAATTTTATTTCTGCTAAAGTTGTGGGTATCTGATGCTGGGAATCAAAAGACGAGTGAGAACGAATATGGAAAATAAACCCAATATAAATCCCAAAGTTTTTCCAGCTCTTCTATAGTTTCTATTCTTACTTCCCTTTCCAGTAAACATGGAGCTTACATAATCTAGTAATTAAACACTATATATGTGTAACCCCACTCTCTTCTTTCTGTCCTGCTTTTCCTCCCTAATACTTCAGTATCTTCCCAAGATGGATTTGCACCATCTTAACCTCCGAATTGTATTCAGAGCATTTCCTACTGTGGCATGACTTGCCATCTCCTAAAATCAGGTTTTATGAAAACACTGTGAACTTTATAGTGAAACTCACATTGGCAAGACCTCCTTTTTCTGTCACAAGGTTGAAAATATGTTTTCTTCCCTGATTGTCAAAACGATTTGAAGTATCTGAAACATTCCTGAAAGACCTTCATAATGCTTAAAAATTTCCCATTTCATAATATTTTCCAGGTTTTGTTCAATTGTTCCATTTCTTACTAGCTAGCTTCTCCTTGGCCTTTATTTAATTTATCCTTTTCAATCTTGGCTTGGATTAATAAAATCCAGCCTTATGCCTCTTTTCCAACCTAATATTTTAATGTTTCTCTGAGATACTTACACCCTAGAAAAAAAGTTGAAGCAAGTTTTCTAAGCTTCTAACTCATTAATCAGTGGTAACTTGAGGACCATGGAAAAAAGTCAGAAATCAGTTTTCTTAATTTTCTCCAATGCTTCTCCCTTCTTTCTTCAGTCTTCCAAGAGATCTGAGTGTGACAATTTATGTGATGGAAATGATTGTTTAAAATTTAGACACTGCGAAGAGTGTCAACATGACTCAAGTATATGATAAGAGTATTAAGGCACAAGTTCAACAATAGCTGTCTAGATAGGAGAATATCATACTGATCATTGATTCCATATCATGGAGATTTCTTTATGTGGTGTATGTTGACTTTGATTAAATCCACTGAAAATCAGGAGGATGCTGCCTACATGTAGAACATGTTGGCAACTCAAAGCCACTGTGTAAGCAGAATTATTTTTAAGGTAATTATGTTTATTTATAGCTTCAACAGGACACAGAGCCATGCCAATTATAAAATGATGCATTATTAAAGATTTGCAGCAAAATATATATATAAAACATCAGTTGGGCTCAACTCATAGAAGAGGGTTTTGATATCAGTAGTTTGATTTTGATCACATAGAGCTTGAATCTTACATCTGAGTTAGGCCATTTTTGGAATCCTTGATTAAGGCAGCCCATCAAAATATGCAGCAGCAATTATGTTAACATTTAATGTGTTTTGATTATAATAGGTTGTAGAACACCAAAATGTCTTCAAGTATATTTATAGAAACATTTCTACTTATGACTAAAAGTCCAATTATGCATATATGTGTCCTTAGCAAGTAAAACCCACAAGTGAATAAATAGGAAGGCAATTATTTATTGGTACTTTAAAATATGGATCAAAGAGCTAAATACTTCTGCATTTGGCTGATATGCACTTTAGGGAAAAAATAGCCTAGGAAAATAGTCTGAAAATGTATTCAAATTTTCATAGTATTTTTTATTGTTGACAGTATTATAGATGTTCCCCAACTTACCCCACCCTAATAGTTCCCCTCCTCCCAACCCCTGTTCCACCCCAGGTTTGAAATGAAGTCTAAGTCTAAACTAAACACATTATACATACATACATACATACATACACACACACACACACACACCAAAGTTTGTGAAAAGATAAAGGTCAAAATATATGAATTGTAATTCTTAAAATGGGTATATATATTTAGCTGATTATGCTCTAGTTCTAATCAAGTAAATATTAAAAAGCTGATATAATTTTCTATTAAACATATTTTTGTCAAAGTAATAGCTGTTTCATTAGATGGGTTATTATTGCAAAGCTGACTTGCATTTAAATCAGAGTTTTAGCCTTAGATTGAATCTAAGATGCTTTTAAAACAAAATTGCTCATTACACAATGCCATTTAAATTTCCATAGTTAGATTTTGAGCATATGGGATTTTTAGAGAGAAATGGTTGTGTAAATTCTAAAGGCTTAAAAAAGAATTAGAAATCGAAAGTTTGCAATAGTAATTACAAATCTAGACTCACTTCTAATATGTCTCCTACTTAATTCTCTTGTCCTCAGCAAGAATGAATTGACCTTGAGCTAAGAATATTAGAGAAAATTAATATATGGCCTTCCTGAACAATTATCAGTGCATTGGGTCTTTCATTTTATGTTTAAATTATCCTAAAGATATAAACTGCTTATCTTATCCTATTTTACTATCTATAATAATAAAAGCATAATATGCTAATTAGACTGGATGACCTTCCAGATGAAGCCAGGGCTACGAGGGAAGCCCAGGTCCCGGGTACCTGCCAGCGGCAGGAGGGAAGCCCAGGTCCTGGGTGCCAGAGGGAAGCTGGTGCCAGCAGCCGGGGGAAGGAAGGCCTACTCTTGCACAAATTTCATGCATCAGGCCTCTAGTTTTTACGTAACAGTTATCAGATGAATAGGGTAATAATATGAATAACAATATGATGGTGCCATAAAATGAGGGGAGGTGTTGGGATTGAGGATATTTGGGATTGAAGCACTTTTGCAGGGTGAAATTTCTTAAAAATCAATTTACCAAATATGTATGGATTTATTTTTTACTCTTTATTGGTTTATGTATGTGTCCTTTACCAAAACCACACTGTCTTTATTAAATGTAAAATCAGAAATGAGAGGCCTCCAACTTTTTAAATTGTTTTTTTTAATTGAATTGATCATTTATTTCCTTTGATTTTCCAAATGAGCTTCTATTTACACACCACACACACAAATCCCTTTTGAAGTACTCTGAATGAAAAAGACTTTATATTTCATCTCTCCTTGAAGATGCCTATCCCTCTTTAGAATTTGGTTGCTTGCAAATCCAGCTCTCTGCAGAGCACATTGTGAAAGAAAGTTTAATTAAAATTATTTTGTACTATGCCCAGATTTTTTTTCTCATTGTTGGGTTGAGAGCTACCCTCTTATATTTTCTTTATCCTCAGTGGAAATAGAATATATACATCTAGTATTTACTTTTTGGTGTCTGGCTTGTATTGCTCAACGTTGTTTATAAAATGTATAAAGTCCATTCTTTTTTATTAGTATTCTTCGGTATCAATATTCTATAATTTATTGGAGAACTCTACAGTTGATGACTGTTTGAATAGTATCCAATTTGGGTCTATCATTAGCAAAACTGTTATGGACATTTTTATTTAGATGTTTTTGTGGAAACACAAATTTTGCAACGGCACTGACTTGACATAAATAGGTATATGTTTACCTTTAGTAGGTAATCCAAACGTTTTACAAAGTGATAGTAGCACATGGTATATTTACTGCAAAATGGAGTTTTAGTTCCTTCAAATCCTTGCCAACATTGATATTGCTAGTCTTTTAAATGTTATCAATATTAAGTACACTCAGTAATAACTGTGAGTAGTCTCATTTTGAGTTCATGCATTGATTTTAATCTAATGCTAAAATAAAGCCTTGCTTCAGTTTATAAATACTAATTTAGTTATTTTCTTTTTTTGGCTCCTGGGACTAACCAATATCTCCTTTGACAGAAAGAGAGGAAATCAATCAATGTGGCTTCTTTTAATGCTTACATTTTAAAAGTTGGAAGGGTTTGGAATAACAGATGAACATAAAAACAATTTACAGACCACCTTTGGACTTGAAACTTTTTTCACTTATCTGAATATAATATAGGAGGAATTATACAACGTGAACTAGAATTTTATTCATAAGTATAACATCCCGATAACACTTCCCAAATGGGAAGTAAATTTTGACTTAAGCAGAGGAAGCTATTCAGAATACATATGTGAATATCTCCAGCTCTTATCACATTATTTAAAACTATTGATTTCACAACGTGTTCTGCATAGAGTTGAAATAAGGTCTTTCTAATGCCAATATGTCAAAGCTTCACAAACATGTTTTTTTTTAAAGCAGCCATAAATTGATTAGCTTTCCCTTCTTAATGGATTTGTCATGTAACTAAACTATGGGTTTGTGCTTATGTGTAACAGTTACCTTGTTATCAGTCCAAGGATAATGTGCTAATATTTGAATTGAATCACACGCAATAATTATTTTCATGACTGCATATTCAATATGATATCACAGAGAAATAAAAATAAATAGTACTTTTCTTTACATTAGAGATTGGCCAAGTATACACAGAATATACTAGGTTAAATTTAATAGGAGAAAAGAAATTCAGTTAATCTGACAAAAGGGTAACAGCTTCCAAGTTAAAGTATGTTTGGATTCTTTCTGTATATTGTCAACAGCAAGCTGTCCTTCATGTCAGGGATTCACCAGACAAAGGATAAATGCCTGATATTCAGTGAGTTTGACATTTAGAAAGGACAAAAGTCGAGGTCTCAGGGCCTTGTTCTAGTTTCTAGAATTGAAATAACATGTACAGACTATACTCATCTTCTGGACTAACCACAGCTAGTTATTAACTGATAGTGTAGGATGAAAAATATCGGTTATTTTGTGAGGAGTCAAATGAAGCACATGATATGAATGCCAAGTATAGTAAGCTATGTTAATATCTATCTCTTAAAAGTTCATCCCATATTCCAATATAAGAAAAAAATATTGTTTTCCAAAGTAATAGTGTTTAATCTTTAGACAGTGATATGTCCAATGTCAAAAGTAAATGTAATCTAAGGTTACCTCATTGGTCCTTGAGCAAGGGACATCACACTTTCAAGGAGTGGCAAATGTATGTATATCTTGTCCTAGCTTCCTGATATGTTACTGTGAGATAATGAAACATTCACTCTTCATTTTACCATTTTGCCAGAAGCTCTAATATGCTAATTAATCAAATATCTATTTAAGAGACACAAGGAGAAATGCATGGTCTGTTGAGAGAGATAGGATAAGTAATGAGCTTTAAAATAATTAGGGAAATAACAAAATAGAAAAAGCAATCAATACAAAGTACAGTAGACAATTTAACTTTGGGTTCTGAAATGACACTTAGGATCAGTGTTTTCAGCATCAATTATTACTGAATATAAAAGATTTAAAACTACTTATTAATAATGATTTATGACCAGGACAATGCCTGATAACAGAGAAATGACTACAGTGTACATTTCAACTTTTATTGACTAGTATGTGTGTAAAAACATGGTAGTACAGGGAACCAAAAAAAAAATCTATAAATCCCATAAAAGAGCTCATTCATATAATTTCCTTTAGCAAAATATAAAATCAAAAAGAAGTAACCTGGGATAAATTTGTGGTAACAGTGAATTGAAGAGGATTCTTTCAGAGAGACTGTCAGTGAATGAAATATGCTTGGTATTTCAGCATTAAACAATTACCTTGTGCAAGGCAATGTCTGGGTGTTGGTATATCATTCAATATGATAGCACAGAGAAATAAAAATAGTACTTTTTTTTACATTAGAGATTGGCCAAGTATACACAGAATATACTAGGTTAAATTTAATAGGAGAAAAAAAATTCAGTTAATCTAACAAAAGGGTAACAGCTTCCAAGTTAAAGTATGTTTGGATTCTTTCTGTATATTGTCAACAGCAAGCTGTCCTTCATGTCAGGGATTCACCAGACAAAGGATAAATGCCTGATATTCAGTGAGTTTGACATTTAGAAAGGACAAAAGTCGAGGTCTCAGGGCCTTGTTCTAGTTTCTAGAATTGAAATAACATGTACAGACTATACTCATCTTCTGGACTAACCACAGCTAGTTATTAACTGATAGTGTAGGATGAAAAATATCGGTTATTTTGTGAGGAGTCAAATGAAGCACATGATATGAATGCCAAGTATAATAAGCCATGTTAATATCTATCTCTTGAAACTTCATCCCATATTCTAATATAAGAAAAAATATTGTTTTCTAACGTAATAGTGTTTAATCTTTAGAAAGTGTTACGTCCAATGTCAAAAGTAAATGTAATCTAAGGTTACCTCATTGGTCCTTGAGCAAGGGGACATCACACTGTTCAAGGAGTGGCAAATGTATGTATATCTTGTCCTAGCTTCCTGATATGTTACTGTGAGATAATGAAACATTCACTCTTCATTTTACCATTTTGCCAGAAGCTCTAATATGCTAATTAATCAAATATCTATTTAAGAGACACAAGGAGAAATGCATGGTCTGTTGAGAGAGATAGGATAAGTAATGAGCTTTAAAATAATTAGGGAAATAACAAAATAGAAAAAGCAATCAATACAAAGTACAGTAGACAATTTAACTTTGGGTTCTGAAATGACACTTAGGATCAGTGTTTTCAGCATCAATTATTACTGAATATAAAAGATTTAAAACTACTTATTAATAATGATTTATGACCAGGACAATGCCTGATAACAGAGAAATGACTACAGTGTACATTTCAACTTTTATTGACTAGTATGTGTGTAAAAACATGGTAGTACAGGGAACCAAAAAAAAAATCTATAAATCCCATAAAAGAGCTCATTCATATAATTTCCTTTAGCAAAATATAAAATCAAAAAGAAGTAACCTGGGATAAATTTGTGGTAACAGTGAATTGAAGAGGATTCTTTCAGAGAGACTGTCAGTGAATGAAATATGCTTGGTATTTCAGCATTAAACAATTACCTTGTGCAAGGCAATGTCTGGGTGTTGGTATATCAGAGAACAAGACAGATTGCTGCTTTCCTGGAGCCAGTCTCAAGCCGTGATGGCGAATAAGCAAGCAAACAAGAAAATCCCACATAATCAAAGCAGAGATGAGCGTGCTCATCCAGCAGAGGAGCTGAGCAGTACAGATAGTGGACTGGGTATCAGTAATACTCTTGACATAAATAGACAGGATTTGCTACATATATGTGTACAAATTTACATAAATGTGGTCATAAAATATAGTATGTCTGTGCATATTTTCTATCCTATATAATAAAAGGGTAATATGTAAATAGACCAAACGGCAGAACAACCGAACAACCAATCAAAGTGTAATATGCTAATGATATGCTAAGGCTGCTCAACCACTCGCTATGATGTGCACTGACCACCAGAAGGCAGATGCTCTGACCGATAGGTTAGCTTGCTGCTGGGGTCTGGCCGATAGAGATTGGCCAGACCCGCCCTGGACCCCTCCTGCGGTCCCTCCCTGGCCCGATCATGCACTGGTGGGGTCCTTCAGCCTGGCCTGTGCCCTCTCGCAATCCAGGACCCCTCAGGGGATGTCAAGGAGCCAGTTTCAGCCCGATCCTGCAGGCCACCCAGAGGGACCTCACCCATGCATGAATTCATGCACAGGGCCTCTAGTCCTAATAATAGACAAAGATGCAAATTGACCGTACCTTCACTACGCCCACCACTGGCTAATCAGAGTGATATGCAAATTAACCGCCAACAAAGATGGCGGCTAATTTGCATATACCGGCTGGGAGTGAAGACTGAAGACACCGTAGAAGGAAGCCAAGCAACGAAGCTGAGGTAGCAGAGACAGGCAGGAGAGAAGCGGCAGAGAAGGGCGGGGTAGGA